>NC_084553.2:510000-587500 GCF_033978685.3 Nerophis lumbriciformis
AACTATTATGGGATGTAACATAAACTATTATAGGATGTCAACATCAACTATTATGGGATGTAACATAAACTATTATAGGATGTCAACATCAACTATTATAGGATGTAAACAAACTATTATGAGATGTCAACATCAACTATTATGGGATGTCAACATCAACTATTATGTGATCTAAACTTTAACTATTATAGGATGTCAACATCAACTATTATGGGATGTCAACATCAACTATCATGGGATGTAAATATAAATTATTATAGGATGTAAACATCAATTATTATGGAATGTAAGAAACTATCATAGGATGTCAACATCAACTATTATGGGATGTCAACGTCAACTATTATGGGATGTAAACATCAACTATTATGGGATGTCAACATCAACTATCATGGGATGTAAATATAAATTATTATAGGATGTAAACATCAATTATTATGGAATGTAAGAAACTATCATAGGATGTCAACATCAACTATTATGGGATGTCAACATCAACTATTATGGGATCTAACTTTAACTATTATAGGATGTCAACATCAACTATTATGGGATGTCAACATCAACTATTATGGGATCTAAACTTTAACTATTATAGGATGTCAACATCAACTATTATGGGATGTAAATATCTACTATTATGGGATCTAAACTTTAACAATAATAGGATGTCAACATCAACTATTATGGGATGTAAACATCAACTATTATGGGATGTCAACATCAACTACTATGGGATATCAACATCAACTATTATACGATGTCAACATCAACTATTATGGGATGTCAATATCAACTATTATGGGATGTCAACATCAACTATTATGGGATGTCAACATCAACTATTATGGGATGTCAACATCAACTATTATGGGATGCCAACATCAACTATTATGGGATGCAAATATCAACTATTATGGGATCTAAACTTTAACTATTATAGGATGTCAACATCAACTATTATGGGATGTCAACATCAACTATTATGGGATGTCAACGTCAACTATTATGGGATGTCAACATCAACTATTATGGGACGTCAACGTCAACTATTATGGGACATCAACTATTATGGGATGTTAAAGTCAACTATTATGGAATGTCAACATCAACTATTATGGGATGTCAACGTCAACTATTATGGGATGTCAACATCAATTGTTATAGAATGTAAACATCAACTATTATGAGATGTCAACATCAACTTTTAATTGATACATCCATCTGTCAGTCCATCTATCCACCCACACATCCACTATCATCCATTCATTCATTTTCATCCATCCACTATCATCCATTGACTATTGTTTATCTGACCATCCATTCAACCATCCATCCACTATCATCTACCCATTATATTTTATCATCCATCCATCCACTATCATCTACCCATTATATTTTATCGTCCATCCATCCACTATCATGCATGCATGAGCACGGTCAAGCTACCAACCGAGCTATACCGCCACAAGTTCCGGCGTGGTACCTTGGAGTTGCGCAGCAGTGCTCGGGCCATGCACATCAACTGTCGCTCGCCCACTGAGAAGTTCTCCCCGTTCTCACACACCTGCGCCTCAAGCTGTCCGTCCAGTCTGGAGATCTGTGCACACAAACCACAGACAGACTTAAAGGCAACTTTTCTTACCTCCTGTTACCTTTCTTCTGTGCTTGGGGTTCGCAATAAGTGCCGGAAATGAGAAATCAAAGGCAAGGCGGAGACGTTTATAAAATAATCTTGCCTTCTTTTATACTTCCTCCAAACAAGCCAGTGATTGTCCAGATACGGCAGAAGAAAATAACTTTCATCTATGCCACACGTTGACACCATCACATTAGACTTATATAAAAGACATGCTATGTAGGAAGTCTTTTAAATGTAATATGACCTCTTTTAGGACAAGATGGTCACTAGAGGAAGCAAGCTAGGCTTCACTAAGGAGCTCCTTCTTTTTGTAATTGGATTTATTCATTTTAATTTTCATGTATTTATTTTCTTTATTTCTCAATTAATTATTGTTTCATTTATTTAAATTTATATTTATATATATATTTTTTAATTTAATAAAAAAATATTTTATAAAATGTTTATGTTTTAATTATATTATGTTTTTATTTATTATTTTAGTTTATTGTCTTATATTTTCAATTAATTCATGCATTTTTGTATTTTAATTAAAAAATATATATTTTTAAATGTTTTTTTTTATGCCTTTTTAATTTTATTTATTTGGTTTTACTCATTAAGGAGCTTCTAGTTTTGTAACTGCACCGGTCACCCAGAGGGGGTGTTGTCCCCTCCGAGGTTTCTCATTGTTCCCATCGGGTCGAGTTTTTCTTGCCCTGATGTGGGATCTGAGTCGAGGATGTTGTTGTGGCTTGTGCAGCCCTTTGAGACATTTGTGATTAAGGGCTATATAAGTCAACTTTGATTGATAATTGTATTTATTTAGTTAAAGTTAAAGTACCAATGATTGCCACACACACACTAGGTGTGGTGAAATTTGTCCTCTGCATTTGACCCATCACCCTTGTTCACCCCCTGGGAGGTGAGGGGAGCAGTGGGCAGCAGCGGTGCCGCGCCCGGGAATCATTTTTGGTGATTTAACCCCCAATTCCAACCCTTGATGCTGAGTGCCAAGCAGGGAGGTAATGGGTACCATTTTTTTATAGTCTTTGGTATGACTCGGCCGGGGTTTGAACTCACAACCTACCGATCGCAGGGCGGACACTCTAACCACTAGGCCACTGAGTAGGTGTAGTTAGTTATTGTATCTATTTATTCTCCATATTTCTGTATTTATTATTGTTTTATTTATGTGTATATTATTAATGGTATTTGATTATTTTTAATGGTATTTTATAATTGTTATGATTTAATTATATATTTTATGTATTTATTATAATTTTTCGAATTATTTAATGCATTTATGTACTTTAAAATGTGTTTATTTTTTACGTTTTATTTTTTAGTCATTTATAATTTATTTTCCTCACTAAATAACTTATTTTTGTAATTGTATTAATTTTTGTATTTATATTGTTACGTATTTGCTTTTTTAAAACCGCTATTTATTATTGTTTTATGAATTTTTATTTGATGTATATATTTTAAACATTTTAATAACAACAATATTTTATATTTTTTTTATGTTTAACGATATATTTTATTTATTTATTTATTATTTTAATTTCTTATTATAATTTTCAGAATTATTTAATTAGTACATTTTTCTATTGTAATGAAAAATGTATTTGTTAATGTTTTTTTGATTCATTTTTAATTGTATTTTATTTGATTGACTCACAAAGTACTTTATTTCTGTAAGCATATTTATTTTGTGTTTATATTGTTATGTATTTGTTTTCTTTACATCTCTATTCATCATTGTTTTATTCATTTTTATTTTATTTATGTATTTATTTTTTAAATTTTAATACAAACTTTTAATTTTTATTTTCAACTCTATAATTTATTTATTTATTATTTTAATTTATTATTATAATTTTCAGAATTAATTAATTAGTACATTTTTGTATTCTAATTAAAAATGTTTTTTTAATTCATTTTTAATTGTTTGTATTTTATTTGATTGACTCACAAAGTACTTTATTTTTGTAAGCATATTTATTTATTTTTGTGTTTATATTGTTGTGTATTTGTTTTCTTTACATCTCTATTCATCATTGTTTTATTCATTTTTATTTCATTTATGTATTTATTTTTTAAATTTTAATACAAACTTTTAATTTTTATTTTCAACTCTATAATTATTTTAATTTATTATTATAATTTTCAGAATTAATTAATTAGTACATTTTTGTATTCTAATTAAAAATGTTTTTTTTAAAATCATTTTTAATTGTTTGTATTTGATTTGTTTACACCTTTTCATCTTTAATACGTTTCCTTTCTTCTCTAATGAAGAGGCTCTGCAACACGCCATGGTGTATTTCTCACCATCCAGTCATGTGATGCGGCCATGACTCACCATGTCCTTCATGTAGGTCCTCTCCAGGGCCGTCCACAGGTCCTGGTCGCTGCGCGTGCCGAAGGGGTCCAGGTTGTACCTGACGGTGCCGATGAAGAGCACGGGGTCCTGAGGGATGATGGACAGTTTGCTGCGTAGATCCTGCAGGCCCACGCGGGAGATGTCCACTCCGTCGATCAGGATGCGTCCTGCTGCCGGCTCCACCAGCCTGAACAGGGACACGCCTAAGGAGGACTTCCCTGCAGCAACAAGCACGGAGGACATGTCGGAGCTTCCCGGGGACACCGCGGTCTCGGACCTCACCAGAACCCGTCCTTCCCACGATGCCCAGCTTCTCTCCGGCTCGCACCAGGAAGTCCAGCCCGTGGAGGACCACGGGCGTGTTGTGCCGGTACCTCATCTGGTAGTCCTGGAAGGAGATGGCCCCGTTCTTGGGCCAGTCCCCCGGGACCTCAGAGTCCTGGAGGTGTCTGGGGGCCTCGGACGTACAACCCTGCACACACACGAGCCTGCTCAGATCCTGAGATCCACCACTGGTAAGTCCCACCCATGCTGACCGTGATGTACTCCTGCAGACGCTCCACAGAGTTGAACCTGGCCTCCACCTCCGTGGCCTGCCTCACCACGTACTGCAGCATGCCTGTCAGCTGCAAACACACCATGCCTGTCAGCTGCAAACACACCGGGGAGCTCCTCCTCCTACCTGGATGGTGTAGGACAGGGCCAGGCCCTTCAAGGCGGGACTGATGTGCTGGTTGCTGCTGAGGACGGCGAAGAGCGAGACCAGCAGGGTGAGGGACGCCGCCATGACGTCCAGCCTGAAGGCCAGCCAGCGTGTCCCCGAGACGAAGAGCAGGAAGTGGTTGGAGTTGACGTCGTTCAGGGACTTGAAGCTGCCACACCCGGAAGGAAACAAGAAGACAAATCTTGTCATGAAATCATCAGCAGCAGCAATACACCTTCTTCTTCTTCTTCTTCTTCTTCTTCTTCTTCTTCTTCTTCTTCTTCTTCTTCTTCTTCTTCTTCTTCTTCTTCTTCTTCTTCTTCTTCTTCTTCTTCTTCTTCTTCTTCTTCTTCTTCTTCTTCTTCTTCTTCTTCTTCTTCTTCTTCTTCTTCTTCTTCTTCTTCTTCTTCTTCTTCTTCTTCTTCTTCTTCTTCTTCTTCTTCTTCTCTGTGGACTCATTCAAACACTATGACATCATCACTTTTACTTCACCATATCATCACTTTTTCTTCACCATGACATCACTTTTACTTCACCATGACATCACTTTTACTTCACCATGTCATCACTTTTACTTCACCATGACATCACTTTTACTTCACCATGACATCACTTTTACTTCACCATGACATCACTTTTACTTCATGACATCATCACTTTTACTTCACCATGATATCATCACTTTTACTTCACCATGACATCACTTTTACTTCACCATATCATCACTTTTACTTCACCGTGACATCACTTTTACTTCACCATGACATCATCACTTTTACTTCACCATATCATCACTTTTTCTTCACCATGACATCACTTTTACTTCACCATGACATCATCACTTTTACTTCACCATATCATCACTTTTTCTTCACCATGACATCACTTTTACTTCATCATGACATCATCACTTTTACTTCACCATATCATCGCTTTTACTTCATCATGACATCATCACTTTTACTTCACCATGACATCATCACTTTTACTTCACCATATCATCACTTTTTCTTCACCATGACATCACTTTTACTTCATCATGACATCATCACTTTTACATCACCATGACATCATCACTTTTACTTCACCATGACATCATCACTTTTACTTCACCATTATATTCTCACTTTTACTTCACCATGACATCATCACTTTTACTTCACCATGACATTCTCACTTTTACTTCATCATGACATCATCACTTTTTCTTCACCATGACATCACTTTTACTTCATCATGACATCATCACTTTTACGTCACCATGACATCATCACTTTTACTTCACCATTATATTCTCACTTTTACTTCACCATATCATCACTTTTACTTCACCATGACATCACTTTTACTTCATCATGACATCATCACTTTTACTTCACCAAGACAACATCACTTTTACTTCACCGTGACATCATCACTTTTACTTCATCATGACATCATCACTTTTACTTCACCATGACATCACTTTTACTTTACCATGACATCATCACTTTTACTTCACCATATCATCAATTTTACTTCACCATGACATCACTTTTACTTCACCATGACATCACTTTTACTTCACCATGACATTCTCACTTTTACTTCACCATGACATCACTTTTACTTCATGACATCATTACTTTTACTTCACCATGACATCATCACTCTTTACTTCACCTGCACACCATGACATCATCACTCTTTACTTCACCTGCACACCATGACATCATCACTCTTTACTTCACCTGCACACCATGGCATCATCACTCTTTACTTCACCTGCACACCATGACATCATCACTCTTTACTTCACCTGCACGCCATGACATCATCACTCTTTACTTCACCTGCACACCATGACATCATCACTCTTTACTTCAACTGCGCGCCATGACATCATCACTTTTACTTCACCGGCACAAACTGCAAGCGTGGAGCACACATGTCACGTTAACTTTCAGTTTCGATCTCCGTCAAGGCAACCTAGGTGGACGCTATCGGCAATTTGGAAGATGCGTTCAAGGTACCCAATGAGTAGAGGACGCAGAGCTAAATTGGGCTAAATAGCAAACTGGACAACATCTCGGAGATGCCGTCGGCTCTGCATGGCGAAGCACGATGAATGTGAGGACCAGAAAAGTTGAAATGTATTTTCGCTCGTTTGTGATTCCTTACAGCTGGATGTGCTTGTCCCTCATGGCGAAGGCGTGGATGGTGCTGAGGCCCTGCAGGGTGGAGGTGGTGAGGGAGATGCACGGCGAGCGGCTGACGTTCTCCATCTTCTTCATCTGGCGAATGCTCTTCTGGGAGATGCTGCGAGAGCGGCGAGGAACATGTCAGAGCGTTTTTTTCCTCCCGCGCGGGCACGGCGGGCGAGTGTTGCGACTGACAAGAGCATGAGGGCGAACAGGAGCCCCGTGACCACCACGGCGAGCAGCATGGCGGGGAAGACGACGGAGATGACGACCACGGTGCAGGCCACCAGCAGGGCGAACTGCAGGAAGGGGTCCATGTGGAGCGGCAGCACGCTGTCCACCTCGTCCTGGTCCTTGGAGAAGCGGTTGAGGACGCGTCCCGTGGGCGTGGTGTCGAAGAAGCTCATGGGGCTGGCCATGATCTGGAACGTAGGAGGAGTCTGAGTTAGCACCACACGCTGTCAACAACTACATGTCACACCAACCATCCATGCCATGCACATAAACTGATGCTTTTTTCCTACGCTTTAAACCCTGCGGCTTATAAAACGGTGCGGCTAATTTGCCATCATGCTAATAGTAAAATAGTAGCGTTTCTACTCGTATGGATTCTCCATTCGCCACTCCGATACAATAAAAATACAACTAAAACAATTCTTACTCACTAAAGCGCCCCATGTGATGTCCGTAGGAGTTTCATGCATATTTGAACATGCTATCGTATATTAGCGAAGATGCTAACACGTTTTCGAGTGTCTGGGTTAGTATTATTAACTTACAATGGCGTTCTTTTTGCACTGTTTCACTTTCACAAATTCCTCCGTAAATTCACCAAAACGTCACCGTGGAGTCATTGAGTCCGTTTAGCTGATTGGAAAGCTAGCTTGCGCAAGCTAGCGGGTCTATAACCATGACTTCTGTTTTGCTTGATCGGCCATTTTACTGCCGTGTTACAGACGCCCTTTGGAAACAATTAAGGTATCTAAATAAATATTTACAGAACATTTCTGTGTAAATAACTAATTTCACAACCTCATGACTTCTGTTTTGTTTGATCGGCCGTTTTACTGCCTTGTTACAGACACCCTTTGGAAACAATTTAGGTATGTTAATAAATATTCACAGAACATTTCTGTGTAATTAACTCATTTCACAACCTCATGACTTCTGTTTTGTTTGATCGGCTGTTTTACTGCCTTGTCACAGACGCCCTTTGGAAACAATTAAGGTATGTAAATAAATATTTACAGAACATTTCTGTGTAAATAACTCATTTCACAACCTCGTGACTTCTGTTTTGTTTGATCGGCCGTTTTATTGCCTTGTCACAGACACCCTTTGGAAACAATTAAGGTATCTAAATAAATATTTACAGAACATTTCTGTGTAAATAACTCATTTCACAACCTCGTGACTTCTGTTTTGTTTGATCAGCCATTTTACTGCCTTGTTACAGACGCCCTTTGGAAACAATTAAGGTATGTAAATAAATATTTACAGAATATTTCTGTGTAAATAACTCATTTCACAACCTCATGACTTCTGTTTTGTTTGATCGGCCGTTTTACTGCCTTGTTACAGACACCCTTTGGAAACATTTAAGGTATGTAAATAAATATTTACAGAACATTTCTGTGTAAATAACTCATTTCACAACCTCATGACTTCTGTTTTGTTTGATCAGCCGTTTTACTGCCTTGTTACAGACACCCTTTGGAAACAATTAAGGTATGTAAATGAATATTTGAAGTACATTTCTGTGTAAATAACTAATTTCACAACCTCGTGACTTCTTTTTTGTTTGATCAGCCGTTTTACTGCCGTGTTACAGACACCCTTTGGAAACAATTAAGGTACGGTATGTAAATAAATATTCACAGAACATTTCTGTGTAAATAACTCATTTCACAACCTCATGACTTCTGTTTTGTTTGATCAGCCGTTTTACTGCCTTGTTACAGACGCCCTTTGGAAACAATTAAGGTATGTAAATAAATATTTACAGAACATTTCTGTGTAAATAACTAATTTCACAACCTCGTGACTTCTGTTTTGTTTGATCAGCCGTTTTACTGCCGTGTTACAGACACCCCTTGGAAACAATTAAGTTATGTAAATAAATATTCACAGAACATTTCTGTGTAAATAACTAATTTCACAACCTCATGACTTCTGTTTTGTTTGATCGGCCGTTTTACTGCCTTGTCACAGACACCCTTTTGAAACAATTAAGGTATGTAAATAAATATTTACAGAACATTTCTGTGTAAATAACTAATTTTACAACCTCATGACTTCTGTTTTGTTTGATCGGCCGTTTTACTGCTGTGTTACAGACACCGCTTGGAAACAATTAAGTTATGTAAATAAATATTTACAGTTCATTTCTGTGTAAATAACTAATTTCACAACCTCATGACTTCTGTTTTGTTTGATCAGCCGTTTTACTGCCGTGTTACAGACACCCTTTTGAAACAATTAAGGTATGTAAATAAATATCCACAGAACATTTCTGTGTAAATAACTAATTTCACAACCTCATGACTTCTGTTTTGTTTGATCGGCCGTTTTACTGCCGTGTTACAGACACCGTTTGGAAACAATTAAGGTATCTAAATAAATATTCACAGAACATTTCTGTGTAAATAACTAAGTTCACAACCTCATGACTTCTGTTTTGTTGATCGGCCGTTTTACTGCCGTGTTACAGACACCCTTTTGAAACAATTAAGGTATCTAAATAAATATTCACAGAACATTTCTGTGTAAATAACTCATTTCACAACCTCATGACTTCTGTTTTGTTTGATCGGCCGTTTTACTGCCTTGTCACAGACACCCTTTTGAAACAATTAAGGTATGTAAATAAATATTTACAGAACATTTCTGTGTAAATAACTAATTTTACAACCTCATGACTTCTGTTTTGTTTGATCGGCCGTTTTACTGCTGTGTTACAGACACCGCTTGGAAACAATTAAGTTATGTAAATAAATATTTACAGTTCATTTCTGTGTAAATAACTAATTTCACAACCTCATGACTTCTGTTTTGTTTGATCAGCCGTTTTACTGCCGTGTTACAGACACCCTTTTGAAACAATTAAGGTATGTAAATAAATATCCACAGAACATTTCTGTGTAAATAACTAATTTCACAACCTCATGACTTCTGTTTTGTTTGATCGGCCGTTTTACTGCCGTGTTACAGACACCGTTTGGAAACAATTAAGGTATCTAAATAAATATTCACAGAACATTTCTGTGTAAATAACTAAGTTCACAACCTCATGACTTCTGTTTTGTTGATCGGCCGTTTTACTGCCGTGTTACAGACACCCTTTTGAAACAATTAAGGTATCTAAATAAATATTCACAGAACATTTCTGTGTAAATAACTCATTTCACAACCTCATGACTTCTGTTTTGTTTGATCGGCCATTTTACTGCCTTGTTACAGACGCCCTTCGGAAACAATTAAGGTATGTAAATAAATATTTACAGAACATTTCTGTGTAAATAACTAATTTCACAACCTCGTGACTTCTGTTTTGTTTGATCAACCGTTTTACTGCCGTGTTACAGACACCCTTCGGAAACAATTAAGGTATGTAAATAAATATTCACAGAACATTTCTGTGTAAATAACTAATTTCACAACCTCATGACTTCTGTTTTGTTTGATCAGCCGTTTTACTGCCGTGTTACAGACACCCTTTGGAAACAATTAAGGTATGTAAATAAATATTTACAGAACATTTCTGTGTAAATAACTCATTTCACAACCTCATGACTTCTGTTTTGTTTGATCAGCCGTTTTACTGCCGTGTTACAGACACCGTTTGGAAACAATTAAGGTATCTAAATAAATATTCACAGAACATTTCTGTGTAAATAACTAATTTCACAACCTCATGACTTCTGTTTTGTTTGATCAGCCGTTTTACTGCCTTGTTACGGACACCCTTTGGAAACAATTAAGGTATGTAAATAAATATTCACAGAACATTTCTGTGTAAATAACTAATTTCACAACCTCATGACTTCTGTTTTGTTTGATCGGCCGTTTTATTGCCTTGTCACAGACACTCTTTGGAAACAATTAAGGTATGTAAATAAATATTTACAGAACATTTCTGTGTAATTAACTCATTTCACAACCTCGTGACTTCTGTTTTGTTTGATCAGCCGTTTTACTGCCTTGTTACAGACGCCCTTTGGAAACAATTAAGGTATGTAAATAAATATTCGCAGTACATTTCTGTGTAAATAACTCATGTCACAACATACATATCTGCGACTTAGAACTTAGAACTAGGGGATGTGGGCGGAGTCCCGACAGTACCTTCTTCAACATGGTGTCGTGGAAGGTGCAGGCGGCGTTCATGGTGACGTGCGTGTAGATGAAGCACTTGACGAGGGCCAGCGTCACCATGACGACCACCATCATGCCGTAGACCAGCTGGTAGAAGTGCAAGTCCGGGTTCTCGGAGATGTCTCCCCGGTCTGATGCGGTCTTGTTGCCTGACTGCAGAGCACAGCTGATGAAAGGTTTGGGCCCTGATCTACTAGAAGACACCATCCACTGCAGGAGGGCCCCCAAACATCCAAGGGCCACAGTGAAAAAGTAGCCTTTCTTAATGGATTTTTCATTTTGACATCCATCCATTTTCTACCGCTTGTCCCTGAAATACGTTTCATACTATTTTTAGGTAGCGTTAATAATTGGAGTTATCCTCCTTAAAACCTTTTCCACTGAGGGCCACAACGGAAACAAAATCAAAGGACGCGTCAAAAGCAGTACAATATATCGTTGAGTTAAAAAAAAAAAAAAAAAGCTAGCATGTTAAGGTAACTATTTTAACATGCTAAAAGTTAGCATGCTGGCCAGATAGTGCTAAGTAACATAAAATATGGGCAAAATGAGCTAAAACAGCTAGTGTTAGAATCATTGTTTGTAAAAACTTTGTGTTGAAATGAGTTCCAGGCATACTTGCCAACCTTGAGACCTCCGATTTCGGGAGGTGGGGGGGGGCGTGGTCAGGGGTGGGGCGGGGGCGTGGTTAAGATATATATATATATATATATATATATATATATATATATATATATATATATATATGTATATATATATATATATAAGAAATACTTGACCTTCAGTGAATTCTAGCTATATATATATATATATATATATATATATATATATATATATATATATATATATATATATATATATATATATATATATATATATATATATATATACGTATACATATATATATATATATATGTGTGTGTGTAAATGTGTTATGTGTGTGTAAATGTTTAAATAAATGAACACTGAAATTCAAGTATTTATTTTATTTATTTATATATATATATATATATATATATATATATATATATATATATATATATATATATATATATATATATATATATATATATATATATATATATATATGTATGTATATATATATATATATATATATATATATATATATATATATATATATATATATATATATATATGTGTGTGTGTGTAAATGTTTAAATACATGAACACTGAAATTCAAGTATTTCTTTTATTTATTTATTTATATATATATATATATATATATATATATATATATATATATATATATAGATATATATATATATATATGTCCATCCATCCATCCATTTTGTACCGCTTATTCCCTTCGGGGTCGCGGGGGGCGCTGGAGCCTATCTCAGCTACAATCGGGCGGAAGGCGGGGTACACCCTGGACAAGTCGCCACCTCATCGCAGGGCATATATATATATATATATATATATATATATATATATATATATATATATATATATATATATATATATATATATATATATATATATATATAAATAAATAAAAGAAATACTTGAATTTCAGTGTTCATTTATTTAAACATTTACACACACATAACACTCATCTACTCATTGTTGAGTTAAGGGTTGAATTGTCCATCCTTGTTCTATTCTCTGTCACTATTTCAGAACACACACATCATACAAATATACATTATAAAATGAATAAGAAAACGGGAGCTCTAATTTGGGAGTCTGAATTAGGATCAGAAGTTCCTATATAAACATTGCGCGCTCACGTCGCCTTTTTGTATTGATTACTGCAGCTGTGCACTGGATTCATTCACAAATACAAACTACAACTCACAAACACTTTAGAGTTAGGCTCCACCATCAGAATGTGTACTTAAACTTATAAAGATCACATGGATATTATTCAGTGAGTTGATTCACCAAAACTAACCTGTTATACAGGAGGAAAAAAAGCACACGGGACGTTTCAATTGTTCACAGACTGGTCGCGCTCATCAGAATGACAAGACACTTCCGGTCTGCAGGTGATAGCATTCAATTGGGAAGAAACGCCCTACTGCCCCCTACTGACCAATGTGAATACTGATAAATGTGTAATGACAGCTCCAAAAACGAATTCAAACCACAAAATAAAATAAATAAATCAACACAAAAATGTGACACATTATGGGTGGGTCACATATGCATGTACAGTAGATGGCAGTATTTCCCTGTTTAAAAGTGTCACAACATTGCTGTTTACGGCAGACGAACTGCTTTACGGGGGACAAAAAGTTGACTGCTGTTGTTGTGTGTTGTTACCGCGCTGGGAGGACGTTAATGAAACTGCCTAACAATAAACACACATAAGAAAACAAGAACTCGCCCTCGATATTAGCTGTTTATATTGTGGGAAAGCGGACGTGAGAACAGGCTGTCAACACGTCACTCAGGTCCGCATGGAGCTGGAGGGGGCGTGGCCTCCAGCTCCGCCTGAATTTCGGGAGATTTTTGGGAGAAAATTTGTCCCGGGGAGGTTTTCGGGAGAGGCGCTGAATTTCGGGAGTCTCCCGGAAAATCCAGGAGGGTTGGCAAGTATGGTTCCAGGCAAAAGGACAGGGGCTGTCTTTGAGGCCTACCAAGAGTAAGGCTTGTAAAACTCCACTGTGTGACAGGAAAAGCCACATGAAGGGTTTTCTGTTTCTTCTCATGTATGGTAATCAACAGAAGGATGTTGTTCTGGCCCGAGGATTTCAAAGCGACAAGAGACAGGATCTGCCCAATTTCCAGACGAACTCTTTTTGAACTATTGTATGGACCTCTTTTTGAACTATTTTATGGAACTCTTTTTGAACTGACCTTTTCTGTGAATTGTTTACGACCCTTTTCTGTGAACTTTTTGCGACCTTTGTCTTTTGGAAACAGCAGTGGCCATGTGGTCGGGGGGAGGGTCCAAAATAAAAGAAGGAGGCGTGCAATCTTTTGGCAGAGCGTGCTGGAGATTGTAGAAATGTCCGGGCCACTCTCCTCAATATATTGAGTCCAAATTGGATTCTGCTTCTGTTTAATTCTTTGCCTCTTGTCTTGTTTAATAGATGTCATCAGTGTTTGAACCTGACAGCTAGCATGCTAACACAACTTTTCTAACATGCTAACAGTTAGCATGCTGGCCAGATAGCCCCAAGTAACAAAAAAATATGGGCAAAATAAGCTAAAAAAAAAAAAAAAGCTAGCATGCTAACAGAACTATTCTAACATGCTAACAGTTAGCTTGCTGCCCAGACAGCGTCAAGCAACCAAAAATATGGGCAAAAACAGCTTGCATGCGACTAGAACTATTCTAACATGCCTACAGTTAGCATGAGTGAAATACTAAAATAAATAAATTAGCTTCAAAATTTTGCATGCTAATGCGAGCACGCTAGAAATGCTAACTGTAACATGCGTCAAGTACCAAAATTTAGTGTGTACCTTAAAAAAATGGTGTTTAAAATGCTACGTTAGCATGTACCAAAATATGACTGAGGTGTACACCTACAAAAATGCTGGCATGCTAACGTCAAAAAGTTTTGACGTTGAGGCGCATACCTGCAAAATTAGCCAAAACAAATCTAGTATGCTAATATCAGAATGCTAACGAATGCGAGTTTAGAAGCTGAATGTGTGTGTGTGTGTGTGTGTGTGTGTGTGTGTGTGTGTGTGTGTGTGTGTGTGTGTGTGTGTGTGTGTGTGTGTGTGTGTGTGTGTGTGTGTGTGTGTCGCTTTTAAAAGTGCTCCCCTTCTGGTCAACATATGAAATAACAAGTGCGTGTTCGAAATTGAAGTGCGCCCCCTTTGGCTTAAATTAATAAAATAAATAAATAAATATGTAAATAGAGACATACTGTAATAACTTGAAGTAAATAATGAAGATTAAAAACAATTATAAACGAAAAATTCAACAACAAAACCTAAAAGCAGTCTTTTTCTCACAATGTGTCGACTTTTTCCTTATAAAATTGTCAACAAATTCTCATATTCTTTCTGTTTCTGTTTCCATTTTCTCGTAAAATGATTACTTTATGTACAATTATTACTTTTTATTGCAAAATGGTGACATTTGTCATATAAAATTCTGACTTTTATTACAGTATTGCCAATTTTTTTGTGGTTCTTGTAAAATAGTGACATTTTTTTTAGTAAAATTACGACTTTTGTCAACAAAATTTCCGATTATTTTTATAATGTTGCCAACATTTTTAAAGTTTTCTTATAAAATTCGGACTTTTGTCGAGTACAATTATGACTCTTTTCATAAAATTGCCAAAATTTTAAGCTTTTCTTGTAAAATTGCGACTGTTAATGAGTAAAATTCCAACTTTTATCGTAATATTGCACAAATGCTCAGTTTTTCTTTTAAAATTTTGACTGGCGTTGAGTAAAATTACGACTTTTATTATAATACTGCCAAAATTATACGTTTTTCTTGTGAAATACCAACTCATTTTTCACAACAAGCTTTTTTATATTTGCATAGTATGTATATATTATTCATGTTGTAAATACACTTCTTTATATATCTAGAAAGGCTGGTCCTAAAGAGGGAGGCATTTTTCCCAGGTCTCAAGAAGGTAACAAATACAAGAATGTGTGTGTGTGTGTGTGTGTGTGTGTGTGTGTGTGTGTGTGTGTGTGTGTGTGTGTGTGTGTGTGTGTGTGTGTGTGTGTGTGTGTGTGTGTGTGTGTGTCGCTTTTAAAAGTGCTCCCCTTCTGGTCAGCATATGAAATAACAAGTGCGTGTTCGAAATTGAAGTGCGCCCCCTTTGGCTTAAATTAATAAAATAAATAAATAAATATGTAAATAGAGACATACTGTAATAACTTGAAGTAAATAATGAAGATTAAAAACAATTATAAACGAAAAATTCAACAACAAAACCTAAAAACAGTCTTTTTCTCACAATGTGTCGACTTTTTCCTTATAAAATTGGCAACAAAATTCTCATATTCTTTCTGTTTCTGTTTCTATTTTCTCGTAAAATGATTACTTTATGCAAAATTATTACTTTTTATTGCAAAATGGTGACATTCGTCATATAAAATTACGACTTTTATTATAATACTGCCAAAATTATATGTTTTTCTTGTGAAATACCAACTCATTTTTCACAACAAGCTTTTTTATATTTGCATAGTATGTATATATTATTCATGTTGTAAATACACTTCTTTATATATCTAGAAAGGCTGGTCCTAAAGAGGGAGGCATTTTTCTCAGGTCTCAAGAAGGTAACAAATACAAGAATGTGTGTGTGTGTGTGTGTGTGTGTGTGTGTGTGTGTGTGTGTGTGTGTGTGTGTGTGTCGCTTTTAAAAGTGCTCCCCTTCTGGTCAACATATGAAATAACAAGTGTGTGTACGAAATTGAAGTGCGCCCCCCTTTGGCTTAAATTAATAAAATAAATAAATAAATATGTAAATAGAGACATACTGTAATAACTTGAAGTAAATAATGAAGATTAAAAACAATTATAAACGAAAAATTCAACAACAAAACCTAAAAGCAGTCTTTTTCTCACAATGTGTCGACTTTTTCCTTATAAAATTGGCAACAAATTCTCATATTCTTTCTGTTTCTGTTTCTATTTTCTCGTAAAATGATTACTTTATGTAAAATTATTACTTTTTATTGCAAAACGGTGACATTTGTCATATAAAATTCTGACTTTTATCACAGTATTGCCAATTTTTTTGTGGTTCTTGTAAAATAGTGACATTTTTTTTAGTAAAATTACGACTTTTGTCAACAAAATTTCCGATTATTTTTATAATATTGCCAACATTTTAAAGTTTTCTTATAAAATTCGGACTTTTGTCGAGTACAATTATGACTCTTTTCATAAAATTGCCAACATTTTAAGCTTTTCTTGTAAAATTGCGACTGTTATTGAGTAAAATTCCAACTTTTATCGTAATATTGCACAAATGCTCAGTTTTTCTTTTAAAATTTTGACTCGCGTTGAGTAAAATTACGACTTTTATTATAATACTGCCAAAATTATACGTTTTTCTTGTGGAAATACCAACTCATTTTTCACAACAAGCTTTTTTATATTTGCATAGTATGTATATATTATTCATGTTGTAAATACACTTCTTTATATATCTAGAAAGGCTGGTCCTAAAGAGGGAGGCATTTTTCTCAGGTCTCAAGAAGGTAACAAATACAAGAGGGTGTGTGTGTGTGTGTGTGTGTGTGTGTGTGTGTGTGTGTGTGTGTGTGTGTGTGTGTGTGTGTGTGTGTGTCGCTTTTAAAAGTGTTCCCCCTCTGGTTAACATATGAAATAACAAGTGCGTGTACGAAATTGAAGTGCGCCCCCTTTGGCTTAAATTAGTAAAATAGATAAATAAATATGTAAATAGAGACATACTGTAATAACTTGAAGTAAATAATGAAGATTAAAAACAATTATAAACGAAAAATTCAACAACAAAACCTAAAAGCAGTCTTTTTCTCACAATGTGTCGACTTTTTCCTTATAAAATTGGCAACAAATTCTCATATTCTTTCTGTTTCTGTTTCTATTTTCTCGTAAAATGATTACTTTATTCACAATTATGACTTTTTATTGCAAAATGGTGACATTTGTCATCTAAAATTCTGACTTTTATCACAGTATTGACAATTTTTTTTGTGGTTCTTGTAAAATAGTGACTTTTTTTTTTAGTAAAATTACGACTTTTGTCAACAAAATTTCCGATTATTTTTATAATGTTGCCAACATTTTAAAGTTTTCTTATAAAATTCGGACTTTTGTCGAGTAAAATTATGACTCTTTTCATAAAATTGCCAAAATTTTAAGCTTTTCTTGTAAAATTGCGACTGTTATTGAGTAAAATTCCAACTTTTATCGTAATATTGCACAAATGCTCAGTTTTTCTTTTAAAATTTTGACTGGCGTTGAGTAAAATTACGACTTTTATTATAATACTGCCAAAATTATACGTTTTTCTTGTGAAATACCAACTCATTTTTCACAACAAGCTTTTTTATATTTGCATAGTATGTATATATTATTCATGTTGTAAATACACTTCTTTATATATCTAGAAAGGCTGGTCCTAAAGAGGGAGGCATTTTTCTCAGGTCTCAAGAAGGTAACAAATACAAGAATGTGTGTGTGTGTGTGTGTGTGTGTGTGTGTGTGTGTGTGTGTGTGTGTCGCTTTTAAAAGTGCTACCCCTCTGGTCAACATATGAAATAACAAGTGTGTGTTCGAAATTGAAGTGCGCCCCCCCTTTGGCTTGAATTAATAAAATAAATAAATAAATGTGTAAATAGAGACATACTGTAATAACTTGAAGTAAATAATGAAGATTAAAAACAATTATAAACGAAAAATTCAACAACAAAACCTAAAAGCAGTCTTTTTCTCACAATGTGTCGACTTTTTCCTTATAAAATTGGCAACAAATTCTCATATTCTTTCTGTTTCTGTTTCTATTTTCTCGTAAAATGATTACTTTATGTCAAGTTATTACTTTTTATTGCAAAACGGTGACATTTGTCATATAAAATTCTGACTTTTATCACAGTATTGCCAATTTTTTTTGTGGTTCTTGTAAAATAGTGACATTTTTTTTTAGTAAAATTACGACTTTTGTCAACAAAATTTCCGATTATTTTTATAATGTTGCCAACATTTTAAAGTTTTCTTATAAAATTCGGACTTTTGTCGAGTAAAATTATGACTCTTTTCATAAAATTGCCAAAATTTTAAGCTTTTCTTGTAAAATTGCGACTGTTATTGAGTAAAATTCCAACTTTTATCGTAATATTGCACAAATGCTCAGTTTTTCTTTTAAAATTTTGACTGGCGTTGAGTAAAATTACGACTTTTATTATAATACTGCCAAAATTATACGTTTTTCTTGTGGAAATACCAACTCATTTTTCACAACAAGCTTTTTTATATGTGCATAGTATGTATATATTATTCATGTTGTAAATACACTTCTTTATATATCTAGAAAGGCTGGTCCTAAAGAGGGAGGCATTTTTCTCAGGTCTCAAGAAGGTAACAAATACAAGAATGTGTGTGTGTGTGTGTGTGTGTGTGCGCGTGTGTGTGTGTGTGTGTGTGTGTGTGTGTGTGTGTCGCTTTTAAAAGTGCTCCCCCTCTGTTTAGCATATGAAATAACAAGTGTGTGTTCGAAATTGAAGTGCGCCCCCTTTGGCTTAAATTAATAAAATAGATAAATAAATATGTAAATAGAGACATACTGTAATAACTTGAAGTAAATAATGAAGATTAAAAACAATTATAAACGCAAAATTCAACAACAAAACCTAAAAGCAGTCTTTTTCTCACAATGTGTCGACTTTTTCCTTATAAAATTGGCAACAAATTCTCATATTCTTTCTGTTTCTGTTTCTATTTTCTCGTAAAATGATTACTTTATGTAAAATTATGACTTTTTATTGCAAAATGGTGACATTTGTCATATAAAATTCTGACTTTTATCACAGTATTGCCAATTTTTTTTGTGGTTCTTGTAAAATAGTGACATTTTTTTTTTAGTAAAATTATGACTTTTGTCAACAAAATTTCCGATTATTTTTATAATGTTGCCAACATTTTAAAGTTTTCTTATAAAATCCGGACTTTTGTCGAGTACAATTATGACTCTTTTCATAAAATTGCCACAATTTTAAGCTTTTCTTGTAAAATTGCGACTGTTATTGTGTAAAATTCCAACTTTTATCGTAATATTGCACAAATGCTCAGTTTTTCTTTTAAAATTTTGACTGGCGTTGAGTAAAATTACGACTTTTATTATAATACTGCCAAAATTATACGTTTTTCTTGTGAAATATCAACTCATTTTTCACAACAAGCTTTTTAATATGTGCATAGTATGTATATATTATTCATGTTGTAAATACACTTCTTTATATATCTAGAAAGGCTGGTCCTAAAGAGGGAGGCTTTTTTCTCAGGTCTCAAGAAGGTAACAAATACAAGAATGTGTGTGTGTGTGTGTGTGTGCGTGTGTGTGTGTGTGTGTGTGTGTGTGTGTGTGTGTGTGTGTGTGTCGCTTTGAAAAGTGCTCCCCCTCTGGTCAACATATGAAATAACAAGTGTGTGTACGAAATTGAAGTGCGCCCCCTTTGGCTTAAATTAATAAAATAGATAAATAAATATGTAAATAGAGACATACTGTAATAACTTGAAGTAAATAATGAAGATTAAAAACAATTATAAACGCAAAATTCAACAACAAAACCTAAAAGCAGTCTTTTTCTCACAATGTGTCGATTTTTTCCTGATAAAATGGCGACAAATTCTCATATTCTTTCTGTTTCTGTTTCTATTTTCTCGTAAAATGATTACTTTATGTAAAGTTATTACTTTTTATTGCAAAATGGTGACATTTGTCATATAAAATTCTGACTTTTATCACAGTATTGCCAAATTTTTTTGTGGTTCTTGTAAAATAGTGACATTTTTTTTTTAGTAAAATTACGACTTTTGTCATCATTTTGCCAGGTAAAATTTCCGATTATTATTATAATGTTGCCAACATTTTTAAAGTTTTCTTATAAAATTCAGACTTTTGTCGAGTAAAATTATGACTCTTTTCATAAAATTGCCAAAATTTTAAGCTTTTCTTGTAAAATTGCGACTTTTAATGAGTAAAATTCCAACTTTTATCGTAATATTGCACAAATGCTCAGTTTTTCTTTTACAATTTTGACTCGCGTTGAGTAAAATTACGACTTTTATTATAATACTGCCAAAATTATACGTTTTTCTTGTGGAAATACCAACTCATTTTTCACAACAAGCTTTTTAATATGTGCATAGTATGTATATATTATTCATGTTGTAAATACACTTCTTTATATATCTAGAAAGGCTGGTCCTAAAGAGGGAGGCATTTTTCTCAGGTCTCAAGAAGGTAACAAATACAAGAATGTGTGTGTGTGTGTGTGTGTGTGTGTGTGTGTGTGTGCGTGTGTGTGTGTGTGTGTGTGTGTGTGTGTGTGTGTCGCTTTTAAAAGTGTTCCCCTCTGGTCAACATATGAAATAACAAGTGTGTGTTCGAAATTGAAGTGCGCCCCCTTTGGCTTAAATTAATAAAATAGATAAATAAATATGTAAATAGAGACATACTGTAATAACTTGAAGTAAATAATGAAGATTAAAAACAATTATAAACGAAAAATTCAACAACAAAACCTAAAAGCAGTCTTTTTCTCACAATGTGTCGACTTTTTCCTTATAAAATTGGCAACAAATTCTCATATTCTTTCTGTTTCTGTGTCTATTTTCTCGTAAAATGATTACTTTATGTAAAATTATTACTTTTTATTGCAAAATGGTGACATTCGTCATATAAAATTCTGACTTTTATCACAGTATCGCCAATTTTTTTGTGGTTCTTGTAAAATAGTGACATTTTTTTTCAGTAAAATTACGACTTTTGTCAACAAAATTTCCGATTATCATTATAATGTTGCCAACATTTTAAAGTTTTCTTATAAAATTCGGACTTTTGTCGAGTACAATTATGACTCTTTTCATAAAATTGCCAAAATTTTAAGCTTTTCTTGTAAAATTGCGACTGTTAATGAGTAAAATAACAACTTTTATCGTAATATTGCACAAATGCTCAGTTTTTCTTTTAAAATTTTGACTGGCGTTGAGTAAAATTACGACTTTTATTATAATACTGCCAAAATTATACGTTTTTCTTGTGGAAATACCAACTCATTTTTCACAACAAGCTTTTTTATATTTGCATAGTATGTATATATTATTCATGTTGTAAATACACTTCTTTATATATCTAGAAAGGCTGGTCCTAAAGAGGGAGGCATTTTTCTCAGGTCTCAAGAAGGTAACAAATACAAGAATGTGTGTGTGTGTGTGTGTGTGTGTGTGTGTGTGTGTGTGTGTCGCTTTTAAAAGTGTTCCCCTTCTGGTCAACATATGAAATAACAAGTGTGTGTTCGAAATTGAAGTGCACCCCCTTTGGCTTAAATTAATAAAATAAATAAATAAATATGTAAATAGAGACATACTGTAATAACTTGAAGTAAATAATGAAGATTAAAAACAATTATAAATTAAAAATTCAACAACAAAACCTAAAAGCAGTCTTTTTCTCACAATGTGTCGACTTTTTCCTTATAAAATTGGCAACAAATTCTCATATTCTTTCTGTTTCTGTTTCTATTTTCTCGTAAAATGATTACTTTATGTACAATTATTACTTTTTATTGCAAAATGGTGACATTTGTCATATAAAATTCTGACTTTTATCACAGTATCGCCAATTTTTTTGTGGTTCTTGTAAAATAGTGACATTTTTTTTTTAGTAAAATTACGACTTTTGTCATCATTTTGCCAGGTAAAATTTCCGATTATTATTATAATGTTGCCAACATTTTTAAAGTTTTCTTATAAAATTTAGACTTTTGTCGAGTACAATTATGACTCTTTTCATAAAATTGCCAAAATTTTAAGCATTTTCTTGTAAAATTGCGACTGTTATTGAGTAAAATTCCAACTTTTATCGTAATATTGCACAAATGCTCAGTTTTTCCTTTAAAATTTTGACTGGCGTTGAGTAAAATTACGACTTTTATTATAATACTGCCAAAATTATACGTTTTTCTTGTGAAATACCAACTCATTTTTCACAACAAGCTTTTTTTATATTTGCATAGTATGTATATATTATTCATGTTGTAAATACACTTCTTTATATATCTAGAAAGGCTAGTCCTAAAGAGGGAGGCATTTTTCTCAGGTCTCAAGAAGGTAACAAATACAAGAATGTGTATGTGTGAGTGTGTGTGTGTGTGTGTGTGTGTCGCTTTTAAAAGTGCTCCCCCTCTGGTCAACATATGAAATAACAAGTGCGTGTTCGAAATTGAAGTGCGCCCCCTTTGGCTTAAATTAATAAAATAGATAAATAAATATGTAAATAGAGACATACTGTAATAACTTGAAGTAAATAATGAAGATTAAAAACAATTATAAACGAAAAATTCAACAACAAAACCTAAAAGCAGTCTTTTTCTCACAATGTGTCGACTTTTTCCTAATAAAATTGGCAACAAATTCTCATATTCTTTCGGTTTCTGTTTCTATTTTCTCGTAAAATGATTACTTTATGTACAATTATTACTTTTTATTGCAAAACGGTGACATTTGTCATATAAAATTCTGACTTTTATCACAGTATTGCCAATTTTTTTGTGGTTCTTGTAAAATAGTGACATTTTTTTTTTAGTAAAATTACGACTTTTGTCATCATTTTGCCAGGTAAAATTTCCGATTATTTTTATAAAGTTGCCAACATTTTAAAGTTTTCTTATAAAATTCGGACTTTTGTCGAGTACAATTATGACTCTTTTCATAAAATTGCCAAAATTTTAAGCTTTTCTTGTAAAATTGCGACTGTTATTGAGTAAAATTCCAACTTTTATCGTAATATTGCACAAATGCTCAGTTTTTCTTTTAAAATTTTGACTGGCGTTGAGTAAAATTACGACTTTTATTATAATACTGCCAAAATTATACGTTTTTCTTGTGGAAATACCAACTCATTTTTCACAACAAGCTTTTTTATATTTGCATAGTATGTATATATTATTCATGTTGTAAATACACTTCTTTATATATCTAGAAAGGCTGGTCCTAAAGAGGGAGGCATTTTTCTCAGGTCTCAAGAAGGTAACAAATACAAGAATGTGTGTGTGTGTGTGTGTGTGTGTGTGTGTGTGTGTGTGTGTGTGTGTGTGTGTGTGTGTGTGTGTGTCGCTTTTAAAAGTGCTCCCCCTCTGGTCAACATATGAAATAACAAGTGTGTGTTCGAAATTGAAGTGCGCCCCCTTTGGCTTAAATTAATAAAATAAATAAATAAATATGTAAATAGAGACATACTGTAATAACTTGAAGTAAATAATGAAGATTAAAAACAATTATAAACGCAAAATTCAACAACAAAACCTAAAAGCAGTCTTTTTCTCACAATGTGTCGACTTTTTCCTTATAAAATTGGCAACAAATTCTCATATTCTTTCTGTTTCTGTTTCTATTTTCTCGTAAAATGATTACTTTATGTAAAGTTATTACTTTTTATTGCAAAATGGTGACATTTGTCATATAAAATTCCGACTTTTATCATAGTATCGCCAAATTTTTTGTGGTTCTTGTAAAATAGTGACATTTTTTTTTAGTAAAATTACGACTTTTGTCATCATTTTGCCAGGTAAAATTTCCGATTATTTTTATAATGTTGCCAACATTTTAAAGTTTTCTTATAAAAATCGGACTTTTGTCGAGTAAAATTATGACTCTTTTCATAAAATTGCCAAAATTTTAAGCTTTTCTTGTAAAATTGTGACTGTTATTGAGTAAAATAACAACTTTTATCATAATATTGCACAAATGCTCAGTTTTTCTTTTAAAATTTTGACTGGCGTTGAGTAAAATTACGACTTTTATTATAATACTGCCAAAATTATACGTTTTTCTTGTGAAATACCAACTCATTTTTCACAACAAGCTTTTTTATATTTGCATAGTATGTATATATTATTCATGTTGTAAATACACTTCTTTATATATCTAGAAAGGCTGGTCCTAAAGAGGGAGGCATTTTTCTCAGGTCTCAAGAAGGTAACAAATACAAGAATGTGTGTGTGTGTGTGTGTGTGTGTGTGTGTGTGTGTGTGTGTGTGTGTGTGTGTGTGTGTGTGTTTGTCGCTTTTAAAAGTGCTCCCCCTCTGGTCAACATATGAAATAACAAGTGTGTGTTCGAAATTGAAGTGCGCCCCCTTTGGCTTAAATTAATAAAATAGATAAATAAATATGTAAATAGAGACATACTGTAATAACTTGAAGTAAATAATGAAGATTAAAAACAATTATAAACGAAAAATTCAACAACAAAACCTAAAAGCAGTCTTTTTCTCACAATGTGTCGACTTTTTCCTTATAAAATTGGCAACAAATTCTCATATTCTTTCTGTTTCTGTTTCTATTTTCTCGTAAAATGATTACTTTATGTAAAGTTATTACTTTTTATTGCAAAATGGTGACATTTGTCATATAAAATTCTGACTTTTATCACAGTATTGCCAATTTTTTGTGTGGTTCTTGTAAAATAGTGACATTTTTTTTTTTAGTAAAATTACGACTTTTGTCATCATTTTGCCAGGTAAAATTTCCGATTATTTTTATAATGTTGCCAACATTTTTAAAGTTTTCTTATAAAATTCGGACTTTTGTCGAGTAAAATTATGACTCTTTTCATAAAATTGCCAACATTTTAAGCTTTTCTTGTAAAATTTTGACTGTTATTGAGTAAAATTACAACTTTTATCGTAATATTGCACAAATGCTCAGTTTTTCTTTTAAAATTTTGACTCACGTTGAGTAAAATTACGACTTTTATTATAATACTGCCAAAATTATACGTTTTTCTTGTGAAATACCAACTCATTTTTCACAAGAAGCTTTTTTATGTGTGCATAGTATGTATATATTATTCATGTTGTAAATACACTTCTTTATATATCTAGAAAGGCTGGTCCTAAAGAGGGAGGCATTTTTCTCAGGTCTCAAGAAGGTAACAAATACAAGAATGAGTGTGTGTGTGTGTGTGTGTGTGTGTGTGTGTGTGTGTGTGTGTGTGTGTGTGTGTCGCTTTTAAAAGTGCTCCCCTTCTGGTCAGCATATGAAATAACAAGTGCGTGTTCGAAATTGAAGTGCCCCCCCCTTTGGCTTAAATTAATAAAATAAATAAATAAATATGTAAATAGAGACACACTGTAATAACTTGAAGTAAATAATGAAGATTAAAAACAATTATAAACGAAAAATTCAACAACAAAACCTAAAAGCAATCTTTTTCTCACAATGTGTCGACTTTTTCCTTATAAAATTGGCAACAAATTCTCATATTCTTTCTGTTTCTGTTTCTATTTTCCCGTAAAATGATTACTTTATGTAAAATTATTACTTTTTATTGCAAAATGGTGACAATTGTCATATAAAATTCTGACTTTTATCACAGTATTGCCAATTTTTTTGTGGTTCTTGTAAAATAGTGACATTTTTTTTTAGTAAAATTACGACTTTTGTCAACATTTTGCCAGGTAAAATTTCCGATTATTATTATAATGTCGCCAACATTTTAAAGTTTTCTTATAAAATTCGGACTTTTGTCGAGTACAATTATGACTCTTTTCATAAAATTGCCAAAATTTTAAGCTTTTCTTGTAAAATTGCGACTGTTATTGAGTAAAATTCCAACTTTTATCGTAATATTGCACAAATGCTCAGTTTTTCTTTTAAAATTTTGACTGGCGTTGAGTAAAATTACGACTTTTATTATAATACTGCCAAAATTACACGTTTTTCTTGTGAAATACCAACTCATTTTTCACAACAAGCTTTTTTATATTTGCATAGTATGTATATATTATTCATGTTGTAAATACACTTCTTTATATATCTAGAAAGGCTGGTCCTAAAGAGGGAGGCATTTTTCTCAGGTCTCAAGAAGGTAACAAATACAAGAATGTGTGTGTGTGTGTGTGTGTGTGTGTGTGTGTGTGTGTGTGTGTGTGTGTGTGTGTGTGTGTGTGTGTGCGTGTGTGTGTGTGTGTGTGTCGCTTTTAAAAGTGCTCCCCTTCTGGTCAACATATGAAATAACAAGTGTGTGCACGAAATTGAAGTGCGCCCCCTTTGGCTTAAATTAATAAAATAAATAAATAAATATGTAAATAGAGACATACTGTAATAACTTGAAGTAAATAATGAAGATTAAAAACAATTATAAATTAAAAATTCAACAACAAAACCTAAAAGCAGTCTTTTTCTCACAATGTGTCGACTTTTTCCTTATAAAATTGGCAACAAATTCTCATATTCTTTCTGTTTCTGTTTCTATTTTCTCGTAAAATGATTACTTTATGTAAAATTATCACTTTTTATTGCAAAATGGTGACATTTGTCATATAAAATTCTGACTTTTATCACAGTTCTGCCAATTTTTTTGTGGTTCTTGTAAAATAGTGACATTTTTTTTAGTAAAATTACGACTTTTGTCAACATTTTGCCAAGTACATTTTCCGATTATTTTTATAATGTTGCCAACATTTTAAAGTTTTCTTATAAAATTCGGACTTTTGTCGAGTAAAATTATGACTCTTTTCATAAAATTGCCAACATTTTAAGCTTTTCTTGTAAAATTGCGACTGTTATTGAGTAAAATAACAACTTTTATCGTAATATCGCACAAATGCTCAGTTTTTCTTTTCAAATTTTGACTGGCGTTGAGTAAAATTACGACTTTTATTATAATACTGCCAAAATTATACGTTTTTCTTGTGAAATACCAACTCATTTTTCACAACAAGCTTTTTTATATGTGCATAGTATGTATATATTATTCATGTTGTAAATACACTTCTTTATATATCTAGAAAGGCTGGTCCTAAAGAGGGAGGCATTTTTCTCAGGTCTCAAGAAGGTAACAAATACAAGAATGTGTGTGTGTGTGTGTGTGTGTGTGTGTGTGTGTGTGTGTGTGTGCGTTTGTGTGTGTGTGTGTGTGTGTCGCTTTTAAAAGTGCTCCCCTTCTGGTCAGCATATGAAATAACAAGTGCGTGTTCGAAATTGAAGTGCGCCCCCTTTGGCTTAAATTAATAAAATAGATAAATAAATATGTAAATAGAGACATACTGTAATAACTTGAAGTAAATAATGAAGATTAAAAACAATTATAAACGAAAAATTCAACAACAAAACCTAAAAGCAGTCTTTTTCTCACAATGTGTCGACTTTTTCCTTATAAAATTGGCAACAAATTCTCATATTCTTTCTGTTTCTGTTTCTATTTTCTCGTAAAATGATTACTTTATGTAAAGTTATTACTTTTTATTGCAAAATGGTGACATTTGTCATATAAAATTCTGACTTTTATCACAGTATCGCCAATTTTTTTGTGGTTCTTGTAAAATAGTGACATTTTTTTTTAGTAAAATTACGACTTTTGTCATCATTTTGCCAGGTAAAATTTCCGATTATTATTATAATGTTGCCAACATTTTAAAGTTTTCTTATAAAATTCGGACTTTTGTCGAGTAAAATTATGACTCTTTTCATAAAATTGCCAAAATTTTAAGCTTTTCTTGTAAAATTGCGACAGTTATTGAGTAAAATTCCAACTTTTATCGTAATATTGCACAAATGCTCAGTTTTTCTTTTCAAATTTTGACTGGCGTTGAGTAAAATTACGACTTTTATTATAATACTGCCAAAATTATACGTTTTTCTTGTGAAATACCAACTCATTTTTCACAACAAGCTTGTTTATATGTGCATAGTATGTATATATTATTCATGTTGTAAATACACTTCTTTATATATCTAGAAAGGCTGGTCCTAAAGAGGGAGGCATTTTTCTCAGGTCTCAAGAAGGTAACAAATACAAGAATGTGTGTGTGTGTGTGTGTGTGTGTGTGTGTGTGTGTGTGTGTGTGTGTGTGTGTGTGTGTGTGTGTGTGTCGCTTTTAAAAGTGTTCCCCTTCTGGTCAGCATATGAAATAACAAGTGCGTGTTCGAAATTGAAGTGCGCCCCCTTTGGCTTAAATTAATAAAATAAATAAATAAATATGTAAATAGAGACATACTGTAATAACTTGAAGTAAATAATGAAGATTAAAAACAATTATAAATTAAAATTTCAACAACAAAACCTAAAAGCAGTCTTTTTCTCACAATGTGTCGACTTTTTCCTTATAAAATTGGCAACAAATTCTCATATTCTTTCTGTTTCTGTTTCTATTTTCTCGTAAAATTATTACTTTATGTAAAATTATTACTTTTTATTAGCAAAATGGTGACATTCGTCATATAAAATTCTGACTTTTATCACAGTATTGCCAATTTTTTTGTGGTTCTTGTAAAATAGTGAAATTTTTTTTTAGTAAAATTACGACTTTTGTCAACAAAATTTCCGATTATTTTTATAATGTTGCCAACATTTTAAAGTTTTCTTATAAAATTCTGACTTTTGTCGAGTAAAATTATGACTCTTTTCATAAAATTGCCAACATTTTAAGCTTTTCTTGTAAAATTGCGACTGTTATTGAGTAAAATTCTAACTTTTATCGTAATATTGCACAAATGCTCAGTTTTTCTTTTAAAATTTTGACTGGCGTTGAGTGAAATTACGACTTTTATTATAATACTGCCAAAATTATACGTTTTTCTTGTGAAATACCAACTCATTTTTCACAACAAGCTTTTTTATATTTGCATAGTATGTATATATTATTCATGTTGTAAATACACTTCTTTATATATCTAGAAAGGCTGGTCCTAAAGAGGGAGGCATTTTTCTCAGGTCTCAAGAAGGTAACAAATACAAGAATGTGTGTGTGTGTGTGTGTGTGTGTGTGTGTGTGCGTGTGTGTGTGTGTGTGTGTGTGTGTGTGTGGGTGTGTGTCACTTTTAAAAGTGCTCCCCCTCTGGTCAACATATGAAATAACAAGTGCGTGTTCGAAATTGAAGTGCGCCCCCTTTGGCTTAAATTAATAAAATAAATAAATAAATATGTATATAGAGACATACTGTAATAACTTGAAGTAAATAATGAAGATTAAAAACAATTATAAACGAAAAATTCAACAACAAAACCTAAAAGCAGTCTTTTTCTCACAATGTGTCGACTTTTTCCTTATAAAATTGGCAACAAATTCTCATATTCTTTCTGTTTCTGTTTCTATTTTCTCGTAAAATGATTACTTTATGTAAAATTATTACTTTTTATTAGCAAAATGGTGACATTTGTCATATAAAATTCTGACTTTTATCACAGTATTGCCAATTTTTTTTGTGGTTCTTGTAAAATAGTGACATTTTTTTTAAATAAAATTACCACTTTTGTCATCATTTTGCCAGGTAAAATTTCCGATTATTTTTATAATGTCGCCAACATTTTAAAGTTTTCTTATAAAATTCGGACTTTTGTCGAGTAAAATTATGACTCTTTTCATAAAATTGCCAAAATTTTAAGCTTTTCTTGTAAAATTGTGAATGTTATTGTGTAAAATTCCAACTTTTATCATAATATTGCACAAATGCTCAGTTTTTCTTTTAAAATTTTGACTGGCGTTGAGTAAAATTACGACTTTTATTATAATACTGCCAAAATTATACGTTTTTCTTGTGAAATACCAACTCATTTTTCACAACAAGCTTTTTTATATTTGCATAGTATGTATATATTATTCATGTTGTAAATACACTTCTTTATATATCTAGAAAGGCTGGTCCTAAAGAGGGAGGCATTTTCTTCAGAGGTCTCAAGAAGGTAACAAATACAAGTGTGTGTGTGTGTGTGTGTGTGTGTGTGTGTGTGTGTGTGTGTGTGTGTGTGTGTGTGTGTGTGTGTGTGTCGCTTTTAAAAGTGCTCCCCCTCTGGTCAACATATGAAATAACAAGTGCGTGTTCGAAATTGAAGTGCGCCCCCTTTGGCTTAAATTAATAAAATAAATAAATAAATATGTAAATAGAGACATACTGTAATAACTTGAAGTAAATAATGAAGATTAAAAACAATTATAAACGAAAAATTCAACAACAAAACCTAAAAGCAGTCTTTTTCTCACAATGTGTCGACTTTTTCCTAATAAAATTGGCAACAAATTCTCATATTCTTTCTGTTTCTGTTTCTATTTTCTCGTAAAATGATTACTTTATGTAAAATTATTACTTTTTATTGCAAAATGGTGACATTCGTCATATAAAATTCTGACTTTTATCACAGTATTGCCAATTTTTTTGTGGTTCTTGTAAAATAGTGACATTTTTTTTTAGTAAAATTACGACTTTTGTCATCATTTTGCCAGGTAAAATTTCCGATTATTTTTATAATGTTGCCAACATTTTTAAAGTTTTCTTATAAAATTCGGACTTTTGTCGAGTAAAATTATGACTCTTTTCATAAAATTGCCACAATTTTAAGCTTTTCTTGTAAAATTGCGACTGTTATTGAGTAAAATTCCAACTTTTATCGTAATATTGCACAAATGCTCAGTTTTTCTTTTAAAATTTTGACTGGCGTTGAGTAAAATTACGACTTTTATTATAATACTGCCAAAATTATACGTTTTTCTTGTGAAATACCAACTCATTTTTCACAACAAGCTTTTTTATATGTGCATAGTATGTATATATTATTCATGTTGTAAATACACTTCTTTATATATCTAGAAAGGCTGGTCCTAAAGAGGGAGGCATTTTTCTCAGGTCTCAAGAAGGTAACAAATACAAGAATGTGTGTGTGTGTGTGTGTGTGTGTGTGTGTGTGTGTGTGTGTGTGTGTGTGTGTGTGTGTGTGTGTGTGTGTGTGTGTCGCTTTTAAAAGTGCTCCCCTTCTGGTCAACATATGAAATAACAAGTGTGTGTACGAAATTGAAGTGCGCCCCCTTTGGCTTAAATTAATAAAATAAATAAATAAATATGTAAATAGAGACATACTGTAATAACTTGAAGTAAATATTGAAGATTAAAAACAATTATAAACGCAAAATTCAACAACAAAACCTAAAAGCAGTCTTTTTCTCACAATGTGTCGACTTTTTCCTTATAAAATTGGCAACAAATTCTCGTATTCTTTCTGTTTCTGTTTCTATTTTCTCGTAAAATGATTACTTTATGTAAAATGATTACTTTTTATTGCAAAACGGTGACTTTTGTCATATAAAATTCTGACTTTTATCACAGTATCGCCAATTTTTTTGTAGTTCTTGTAAAATAGTGATATTTTTTTTTTAGTAAAATTACGACTTTTGTCAACATTTTGCCAGGTAAAATTTCCGATTATTTTTATAATGTTGCCAACATTTTAAAGTTTTCTTATAAAATTCGGACTTTTGTCGAGTACAATTATGACTCTTTTCATAAAATTGCCAAAATTTTAAGCTTTTCTTGTAAAATTGCGACTGTTATTGAGTAAAATTCCAACTTTTATCGTAATATTGCACAAATGCTCAGTTTTTCTTTTAAAATTTTGACTGGCGTTGAGTAAAATTACGACTTTTATTATAATACTGCCAAAATTATACGTTTTTCTTGTGAAATACCAACTAATTTTTCACAACAAGCTTTTTTATATTTGCATAGTATGTATATATTATTCATGTTGTAAATACACTTCTTTATATATCTAGAAAGGCTGGTCCTAAAGAGGGAGGCATTTTTCTCAGGTCTCAAGAAGGTAACAAATACAAGAATGTGTGTGTGTGTGTGTGTGTGTGTGTGTGTGTGTGTGTGTGTGTGTGTGTGTGTGTGTGTGTGTGTGTGTGTGTGTGTGTGTGTGCGTGTGTGTCGCTTTTAAAAGTGCTCCCCTTCTGGTCAGCATATGAAATAACAAGTGCGTGTTCGAAATTGAAGTGCGCCCCCTTTGGCTTAAATTAATAAAATAGATAAATAAATATGTAAATAGAGACATACTGTAATAACTTGAAGTAAATAATGAAGATTAAAAACAATTATAAACGAAAAATTCAACAACAAAACCTAAAAGCAGTCTTTTTCTCACAATGTGTCGACTTTTTCCTTATAAAATTGGCAACAAATTCTCATATTCTTTCTGTTTTCTGTTTCTATTTTCTCGTAAAATGATTACTTTATGTACAATTATTACTTTTTATTGCAAAATGGTGACATTTGTCATATAAAATTCTGACTTTTATCACAGTTTTGCCAATTTTTTTTGTGGTTCTTGTAAAATAGTGACATTTTTTTTTAGTAAAATTACGACTTTTGTCATCATTTTGCCAGGTAAAATTTCCGATTATTTTTATAATGTTGCCAACATTTTAAAGTTTTCTTATAAAATTCGGACTTTTGTCGAGTACAATTATGACTCTTTTCATAAAATTGCCAACATTTTAAGCTTTTCTTGTAAAATTGTGACTGTTATTGTGTAAAATTCCAACTTTTATCGTAATATTGCACAAATGCTCAGTTTTTCTTTTAAAATTTTGACTGGCGTTGAGTAAAATTACGACTTTTATTATAATACTGCCAAAATTATAAGTTTTTCTTGTGAAATACCAACTCATTTTTCACAAGAAGCTTTTTTATATGTGCATAGTATGTATATATTATTCATGTTGTAAATACACTTCTTTATATATCTAGAAAGGCTGGTCCTAAAGAGGGAGGCATTTTTCTCAGGTCTCAAGAAGGTAACAAATACAAGAATGTGTGTGTGTGTGTGTGTGTGTGTGTGTGTGTGTGTGTGTGTGTGTGTGTGTGTTTGTGTGTGTGTGTGTGTGTGTGTGTGTGTGTGTGTGTGTGTGTGTGTGCGTGTGTTTGTGTGTGTGTGTGTGTGTGTGTGTGTGTGTGTGCGTGTGTGTCGCTTTTAAAAGTGCTCCCCTTCTGGTCAGCATATGAAATAACAAGTGCGTGTTCGAAATTGAAGTGCGCCCCCTTTGGCTTAAATTAATAAAATAGATAAATAAATTTGTAAATAGAGACATACTGTAATAACTTGAAGTAAATAATGAAGATTAAAAACAATTATAAACGCAAAATTCAACAACAAAACCTAAAAGCAGTCTTTTTCTCACAATGTGTCGACTTTTTCCTTATAAAATTGGCAACAAATTCTCATATTCTTTCTGTTTCTGTTTCTATTTTCTCGTAAAATGATTACTTTATGTAAAATTATTACTTTTTATTGCAAAATGGTGACATTTGTCATATAAAATTCTGACTTTTATCACAGTATCGCCAATTTTTTTGCGGTTCTTGTAAAATAGTGAATTTTTTTTAGTAAAATTACGACTTTTGTCAACAAAATTTCCGATTATTTTAATAATGTTGCCAACATTTTAAAGTTTTCTTATAAAATTCGGACTTTTGTCGAGTAAAATTATGACTCTTTTCATAAAATTGCCAAAATTTTAAGCTTTTCTTGTAAAATTGTGACTGTTAATGAGTAAAATAACAACTTTTATCGTAATATTGCACAAATGCTCAGTTTTTCTTTTAAAATTTTGACTGGCGTTGAGTAAAATTACGACTTTTATTATAATACTGCCAAAATTATACGTTTTTCTTGTGAAATATCAACTCATTTTTCACAACAAGCTTTTTTATATGTGCATAGTATGTATATATTATTAATGTTGTAAATACACTTCTTTATATATCTAGAAAGGCTGGTCCTAAAGAGGGAGGCATTTTTCTCAGGTCTCAAGAAGGTAACAAATACAAGAATGTGTGTGTGTGTGAGTGTGTGTGTGTGTGTGTGTGTGTGTGTGTGTGTGTGTGTGTGTGTGTGTGTGTGTGTGTGTGTGTGTGTGTGTGTGTGTGTCGCTTTTAAAAGTGCTCCCCTTCTGGTCAGCATATGAAATAACAAGTGTGTGTTCGAAATTGAAGTGCGCCCTCTTTGGCTTAAATTAATAAAATAAATAAATAAATATGTAAATAGAGACATACTGTAATAACTTTAAGTAAATAATGAAGATTAAAAACAATTATAAACGAAAAATTCAACAACAAAACCTAAAAGCAGTCTTTTTCTCACAATGTGTCGACTTTTTCCTTATAAAATTGGCAACAAATTCTCATATTCTTTCTGTTTCTGTTTCTATTTTCTCGTAAAATGATTACTTTATGTAAAATGATTACTTTTTATTGCAAAACGGTGACATTTGTCATATAAAATTCTGACTTTTGTCACAGTATTGCCAATTTTTTTTGTGGTTCTTGTAAAATAGTGACATATTTTTTTTTAGTAAAATTACGACTTTTGTCATCATTTTGCCAGGTAAAATTTCCGATTATTTTTATAATGTTGCCAACATTTTAAAGTTTTCTTATAAAATTCGGACTTTTGTCGAGTAAAATTATGACTCTTTTCATAAAATTGCCACAATTTTAAGCTTTTCTTGTAAAATTGTGACTGTTATTGAGTAAAATTCCAACTTTTATCGTAATATTGCACAAATGCTCAGTTTTTCTTTTAAAATTTTGACTGGCGTTGAGTAAAATTACGACTTTTATTATAATACTGCCAAAATTATACGTTTTTCTTGTGAAATACCAACTCATTTTTCACAACAAGCTTTTTTATATGTGCATAGTATGTATATATTATTCATGTTGTAAATACACTTCTTTATATATCTAGAAAGGCTGGTCCTAAAGAGGGAGGCATTTTTCTCAGGTCTCAAGAAGGTAACAAATACAAGAATGTGTGTGTGTGTGTGTGTGTGCGTGTGTGTGTGTGTGTGTGTGTGTGTGTGTGTGTGTGTGTGTGTGTGTGTGTGTGTGTGTGTGTGTGTGTCGCTTTTAAAAGTGTTCCCCTTCTGGTCAACATATGAAATAACAAGTGTGTGTTCGAAATTGAAGTGCGCCCCCTTTGGCTTAAATTAATAAAAAAGATAAATAAATATGTAAATAGAGACATACTGTAATAACTTGAAGTAAATAATGAAGATTAAAAACAATTATAAACGCAAAATTCAACAACAAAACCTAAAAGCAGTCTTTTTCTCACAATGTGTCGACTTTTTCCTTATAAAATTGGCAACAAATTCTCATATTCTTTCTGTTTCTGTTTCTATTTTCTCGTAAAATGATTACTTTATGTACAATTATTTCTTTTTATTGCAAAATGGTGACATTTGTCATATAAAATTCTGACTTTTATCACAGTATCGCCAATTTTTTTGTGGTTCTTGTAAAATAGTGACATTTTTTTTAAAGTAAAATTACGACTTTTGTCATCATTTTGCCAGGTAAAATTTCCGATTATTATTATAATGTCGCCAACATTTTAAAGTTTTCTTATAAAATTCGGACTTTTGTCGAGTACAATTATGACTCTTTTCATAAAATTGCCAAAATTTTAAGCTTTTCTTGTAAAATTGCGACTGTTAATGAGTAAAATAACAACTTTTATCGTAATATTGCACAAATGCTCAGTTTTTCTTTTAAAATTTTGACTGGCGTTGAGTAAAATTACGACTTTTTTTTATAATACTGCCAAAATTATACGTTTTTCTTGTGAAATACCAACTCATTTTTCACAACAAGCTTTTTTATATTTGCATAGTATGTATATATTATTCATGTTGTAAATACACTTCTTTATATATCTAGAAAGGCTGGTCCTAAAGAGGGAGGCATTTTTCTCAGGTCTCAAGAAGGTAACAAATACAACAATGTGTGTGTGCGTGTGTGTGTGTGTGTGTGTGTGTGTGTGTGTGTGTGTGTGTGTGTGTGGCTTTTAAAAGTGTTTCCCTTCTGGTCAGCATATGAAATAACAAGTGCGTGTTCGAAATTGAAGTGCGCCCCCTTTGGCTTAAATTAATAAAATAAATAAATAAATATGTAAATAGAGACATACTGTAATAACTTGAAGTAAATAATGAAGATTAAAAACAATTATAAACGCAAAATTCAACAACAAAACCTAAAAGCAGTCTTTTTCTCACAATGTGTCGACTTTTTCCTTATAAAATTGGCAACAAATTCTCATATTCTTTCTGTTTCTGTTTCTATTTTCTCGTAAAATGATTACTTTATGTAAAGTTATGACTTTTTATTGCAAAATGGTGACATTTGTCATATAAAATTCTGACTTTTATCACAGTATTGCCAAATTTTTTGTGGTTCTTGTAAAATAGTGAAAAAAAAATTCGTAAAATTACGACTTTTGTCATCATTTTGCCAGGTAAAATTTCCGATTATTATTATAATGTTGCCAACATTTTAAAGTTTTCTTATAAAATTGGACTTTTGTCGAGTAAAATTATGACTCTTTTCATAAAATTGCCAAAATGTTAAGCTTTTCTTGTAAAATTGCGACTGTTAATGAGTAAAATAACAACTTTTATCGTAATATTGCACAAATGCTCAGTTTTTCTTTTAAAATTTTGACTGGCGTTGAGTAAAATTACGACTTTTATTACAATACTGCCAAAATTATACGTTTTTCTTGTGAAATACCAACTCATTTTTCACAACAAGCTTTTTTATATTTGCATAGTATGTATATATTATTCATGTTGTAAATACACTTCTTTATATATCTAGAAAGGCTGGTCCTAAAGAGGGAGGCATTTTTCTCAGGTCTCAAGAAGGTAACAAATACAAGAATGTGTGTGTGTGTGTGTGTGTGTGTGTGTGTGTGTGTGTGTGTGTGTGTGTGTGTGTGTGTGTGTGTGTGTGTCGCTTTTAAAAGTGCTCCCCCTCTGGTCAACATATGAAATAACAAGTGCGTGTTCGAAATTGAAGTGCGCCCCCTTTGGCTTAAATTAATAAAATAAATAAATAAATATGTAAATAGAGACATACTGTAATAACTTGAAGTAAATATTGAAGATTAAAAACAATTATAAACGAAAAATTCAACAACAAAACCTAAAAGCAGTCTTTTTCTCACAATGTGTCGACTTTTTCCTTATAAAATTGGCAACAAATTCTCATATTCTTTCTGTTTCTGTTTCTATTTTCTCGTAAAATGATTACTTTATGTAAAATTATGACTTTTTATTGCAAAACGGTGACATTTCTCATATAAAATTCTGACTTTTATCACAGTATCGCCAATTTTTTTGTGGTTCTTGTAAAATAGTGACATTTTTTTTTCAGTAAAATTACGACTTTTGTCAACAAAATTTCCGATTATTTTTATAATGTTTCCAACATTTTAAAGTTTTCTTATAAAATTCGGACTTTTGTCGAGTACAATTATGACTCTTTTCATAAAATTGCCAAAATTTTAAGCTTTTCTTGTATAATTGTGACTGTTAATGAGTAAAATTCCAACTTTTATCGTAATATTGCACAAATGCTCAGTTTTTCTTTTAAAATTTTGACTCGCGTTGAGTAAAATTACGACTTTTATTATAATACTGCCAAAATTATACGTTTTTCTTGTGAAATACCAACTCATTTTTCACAACAAGCTTTTTTATATGTGCATAGTATGTATATATTATTCATGTTGTAAATACACTTCTTTATATATCTAGAAAGGCTGGTCCTAAAGAGGGAGGCATTTTTCTCAGGTCTCAAGAAGGTAACAAATACAATAATGTGTGTGTGTGTGTGCGTGTGTGTGTGTGTGTGTGTGTGTGTGTGTGTGTGTGTGTGTGTGTGTTGCTTTTAAAAGTGTTCCCCCTCTGGTCAACATATGAAATAACAAGTGTGTGTACGAAATTGAAGTGTGCCCCCTTTGGCTTAGATTAATAAAATAAATAAATAAATATGTAAATAGAGACATACTGTAATAACTTGAAGTAAATAATGAAGATTAAAAACAATTATAAATTAAAAATTCAACAACAAAACCTAAAAGCAGTCTTTTTCTCACAATGTGTCGACTTTTTCCTTATAAAATTGGCAACAAATTCTCATATTCTTTCTGTTTCTGTTTCTATTTTCTCGTAAAATGATTACTTTATGTAAAATTATGACTTTTTATTGCAAAATGGTGACATTTGTCATATAAAATTCTGACTTTTATCACAGTATTGCCAATTTTTTTTGTGGTTCTTGTAAAATAGTGACATTTTTTTTAGTAAAATTACGACTTTTGTCAACAAAATTTCCGATTATTTTTATAATGTTGCCAACATTTTTAAAGTTTTCTTATAAAATTCGGACTTTTGTCGAGTACAATTATGACTCTTTTCATAAAATTGCCAAAATTTTAAGCTTTTCTTGTAAAATTGCGACTGTTATTGAGTAAAATTCCAACTTTTATCGTAATATTGCACAAATGCTCAGTTTTTCTTTTAAAATTTTGACTGGCGTTGAGTAAAATTACGACTTTTATTATAATACTGCCAAAATTATACGTTTTTCTTGTGAAATACCAACTAATTTTTCACAACAAGCTTGTTTATATTTGCATAGTATGTATATATTATTCATGTTGTAAATACACTTCTTTATATATCTAGAAAGGCTGGTCCTAAAGAGGGAGGCATTTTTTTCTCAGGTCTCAAGAAGGTAACAAATACAATAATGTGTGTGTGTGTGTGTGTGTGTGTGTGTGTGTGTGTGTGTGTGTGTGTGTGTGTGTGTGTGTGTGTGTGTGTGTGTGTGTCGCTTTTAAAAGTGTTCCCCTTCTGGTCAGCATATGAAATAACAAGTGCGTGTTCGAAATTGAAGTGCGCCCCCTTTGGCTTAAATTAATAAAATAAATAAATAAATATGTAAATAGAGACATACTGTAATAACTTGAAATAAATAATGAAGATTAAAAACAATTATAAACGCAAAATTCAACAACAAAACCTAAAAGCAGTCTTTTTCTCACAATGTGTCGACTTTTTCCTTATAAAATTGGCAACAAATTCTCATATTCTTTCTGTTTCTGTTTCTATTTTCTCGTAAAATGATTACTTTATGTAAAGTTATTACTTTTTATTGCAAAATGGTGACATTTGTCATATAAAATTCTGACTTTTATCACAGTATTGCCAATTTTTTTTGTGGTTCTTGTAAAATAGTGACATTTTTTTAGTAAAATTACGACTTTTGTCAACATTTTGCCAGGTAAAATTTTCGATTATTTTTATAATGTTGCCAACATTTTTAAAGTTTTCTTATAAAATTCGGACTTTTGTCGAGTACAATTATGACTCTTTTCATAAAATTGCCCAAATGTTAAGCTTTTCTTGTAAAATTGCGACTGTTATTGAGTAAAATTCCAACTTTTATCGTAATATTGCACAAATGCTCAGTTTTTCTTTTAAAATTTTGACTGGCGTTGAGTAAAATGACGACTTTTATTATAATACTGCCAAAATTATACGTTTTTCTTGTGAAATACCAACTCATTTTTCACAACAAGCTTTTTTATATTTGCATAGTATGTATATATTATTCATGTTGTAAATACACTTCTTTATATATCTAGAAAGGCTGGTCCTAAAGAGGGAGGCATTTTTCTCAGGTCTCAAGAAGGTAACAAATACAAGAATGTGTGTGTGTGTGTGTGTGTGTGTGTGTGTGTGTGTGTGTGTGTGTGTGTGTGTGTGTGTGTGTGTGTGCGTGTGTGTGTGTATGTGTGTGTGTGTGTGTCGCTTTTAAAAGTGCTCCCCTTCTGGTCAACATATGAAATAACAAGTGTGTGTACGAAATTGAAGTGCGCCCCCTTTGGCTTAAATTAATAAAATAAATAAATAAATATGTAAATAGAGACATACTGTAATAACTTGAAGTAAATAATGAAGATTAAAAACAATTATAAACGAAAAATTCAACAACAAAACCTAAAAGCAGTCTTTTTCTCACAATGTGTCGACTTTTTCCTTATAAAATTGGCAACAAATTCTCATATTCTTTCGGTTTCTGTAATATTGCAATATTTTCTCGTAAAATTATTACTTTTTATTGCAAAATGGTGACATTCGTCATATAAAATTCTGACTTTTATCACAGTATTGCCAATTTTTTTGTGGTTCTTGTAAAATAGTGACATTTTTTTTTAGTAAAATTACGACTTTTGTCAACAAAATTTCCGATTATTTTTATAATGTTGCCAACATTTTTAAAGTTTTCTTATAAAATTCGGACTTTTGTCGAGTAAAATTATGACTCTTTTCATAAAATTGCCAAAATTTTAAGCTTTTCTTGTAAAATTGCGACTGTTATTGAGTAAAATTCCAACTTTTATCGTAATATTGCACAAATGCTCAGTTTTTCTTTTAAAATTTTGACTGGCGTTGAGTAAAATTACGACTTTTATTATAATACTGCCAAAATTATACGTTTTTCTTGTGAAATACCAACTCATTTTTCACAACAAGCTTTTTTATATTTGCATAGTATGTATATATTATTCATGTTGTAAATACACTTCTTTATATATCTAGAAAGGCTGGTCCTAAAGAGGGAGGCATTTTTCTCAGGTCTCAAGAAGGTAACAAATACAAGAATGTGTGTGTGTGTGTGTGTGTGTGTGTGTGTGTGTGTGTGTGTGTGTGTGTGTGTGTGTGTGTGTGTGTGTGTGTGTGTGTGTGTGTCGCTTTTAAAAGTGCTCCCCTTCTGGTCAACATATGAAATAACAAGTGTGTGTACGAAATTGAAGTGCGCCCCCTTTGGCTTAAATTAATAAAATAGATAAATAAATATGTAAATAGAGACATACTGTAATAACTTGAAGTAAATATTGAAGATTTAAAAACAATTATAAACGAAAAATTCAACAACAAAACCTAAAAGCAGTCTTTTTCTCACAATGTGTCGACTTTTTCCTTATAAAATTGGCAACAAATTCTCATATTCTTTCTGTTTCTGTTTCTATTTTCTCGTAAAATGATTACTTTATGTAAAGTTATCACTTTTTATTGCAAAACGGTGACATTTGTCATATAAAATTCTGACTTTTATCACAGTATCGCCAATTTTTTTTTGGTTCTTGTAAAATAGTGACATTTTTTTTTGTAAAATTACGACTTTTGTCAACAAAATTTCCGATTATTTTTATAATGTTGCCAACATTTTAAAGTTTTCTTATAAAATTCGGACTTTTGTCGAGTACAATTATGACTCTTTTCATAAAATTGCCAAAATTTTAAGCTTTTCTTGTAAAATTGCGACTGTTATTGAGTAAAATTCCAACTCTTATCGTAATATTGCACAAATGCTCAGTTTTTCTTTTAAAATTTTGACTGGCGTTGAGTAAAATTACGACTTTTATTATAATACTGCCAAAATTATACGTTTTTCTTGTGAAATACCAACTCATTTTTCACAACAAGCTTTTTTTATATTTGCATAGTATGTATATATTATTCATGTTGTAAATACACTTCTTTATATATCTAGAAAGGCTGGTCCTAAAGAGGGAGGCATTTTTCTCAGGTCTCAAGAAGGTAACAAATACAAGAATGTGTGTGTGTGTGTGTGTGTGTGTGTGTGTGTGTGTGTGTGTGTGTGTGTGTGTGTGTGTGTGTGTGTGTCGCTTTTAAAAGTGCTCCCCCTCTGGTCAACATATGAAATAACAAGTGCGTGTTCGAAATTGAAGTGCGCCCCCTTTGGCTTAAATTAATAAAATAGATAAATAAATATGTAAATAGAGACATACTGTAATAACTTGAAGTAAATAATGAAGATTAAAAACAATTATAAACGAAAAATTCAACAACAAAACCTAAAAGCAGTCTTTTTCTCACAATGTGTCGACTTTTTCCTTATAAAATTGGCAACAAATTCTCATATTCTTTCTGTTTCTGTTTCTATTTTCTCGTAAAATGATTACTTTATGTAAAATTATTACTTTGTATTGCAAAATGGTGACATTCGTCATATAAAATTCTGACTTTTATCACAGTATTGCCAATTTTTTTGTGGTTCTTGTAAAATAGTGACATTTTTTTTTAGTAAAATTACGACTTTTGTCATCATTTTGCCAGGTAAAATTTCCGATTATTATTATAATGTTGCCAACATTTGAAAGTTTTCTTATAAAATTTGGACTTTTGTCGAGTAAAATTATGACTCTTTTCATAAAATTGCCAAAATTTTAAGCTTTTCTTGTAAAATTGCGACTGTTATTGAGTAAAATTCCAACTTTTATCATAATATTGCACAAATGCTCAGTTTTTCTTTTCAAATTTTGACTGGCGTTGAGTAAAATTACGACTTTTATTATAACACTGCCAAAATTATACGTTTTTCTTGTGAAATACCAACTCATTTTTCACAAGAAGCTTTTTTATATTTGCATAGTATGTATATATTATTCATGTTGTAAATACACTTCTTTATATATCTAGAAAGGCTGGTCCTAAAGAGGGAGGCATTTTTCTCAGGTCTCAAGAAGGTAACAAATACAAGAATGTGTGTGTGTGTGTGTGTGTGTGTGTGTGTGTGTGTGTGTGTGTGTGTGTGTGTGTGTGTGTGTGTGTGTGTGTGTGTGTGCGTGTGTGTGTGTGTGTGTGTGTGTGTGTGTGTGTGTGTGTGTGTGTCGCTTTTAAAAGTGCTCCCCTTCTGGTCAACATATGAAATAACAAGTGTGTGTTCGAAATTGAAGTGCGCCCCCTTTGGCTTAAATTAATAAAATAGATAAATAAATATGTAAATAGAGACATACTGTAATAACTTGAAGTAAATAATGAAGATTAAAAACAATTATAAATTAAAAATTCAACAACAAAACCTAAAAGCAGTCTTTTTCTCACAATGTGTCGACTTTTTCCTTATAAAATTGGCAACAAATTCTCATATTCTTTCTGTTTCTGTTTCTATTTTCTCGTAAAATGATTACTTTATGTAAAATTATGACTTTTTATTGCAAAATGGTGACATTTGTCATATAAAATTCTGACTTTTATCACAGTATTGCCAATTTTTTTGTGGTTCTTGTAAAATAGTGACATTTTTTTTTTAGTAAAATTACGACTTTTGTCAACATTTTGCCAGGTAAAATTTCCGATTATTTTTATAATGTTGCCAACATTTTTAAAGCTTTCTTATAAAATTCGGACTTTTGTCGAGTAAAATTATGACTCTTTTCATAAAATTGCCAAAATTTTAAGGTTTTCTTGTAAAATTGCGACTGTTATTGAGTAAAATTCCAACTTTTATTGTAATATTGCACAAATGCTCAGTTTTTCTTTTAAAATTTTGACTGGCGTTGAGTAAAATTACGACTTTTATTATAATACTGCCAAAATTATACGTTTTTCTTGTGAAATACCAACTCATTTTTCACAACAAGCTTTTTTATATTTGCATAGTATGTATATATTATTCATGTTGTAAATACACTTCTTTATATATCTAGAAAGGCTGGTCCTAAAGAGGGAGGCATTTTTCTCAGGTCTCAAGAAGGTAACAAATACAAGAATGTGTGTGTGTGTGTGTGTGTGTGTGTGTGTGTGTGTGTGTGTGTGTGTGTGTGTGTGTGTGCGTGTGTGTGTGTGTGTGTGTGTGTGTGTGTGTGTGTGTGTGTCGCTTTTAAAAGTGCTCCCCTTCTGGTCAACATATGAAATAACAAGTGTGTGTTCGAAATTGAAGTGCGCCCCCTTTGGCTTAAATTAATAAAATAGATAAATAAATATGTAAATAGAGACATACTGTAATAACTTGAAGTAAATAATGAAGATTAAAAACAATTATAAATTAAAAATTCAACAACAAAACCTAAAAGCAGTCTTTTTCTCACAATGTGTCGACTTTTTCCTTATAAAATTGGCAACAAATTCTCATATTCTTTCTGTTTCTGTTTCTATTTTCTCGTAAAATGATTACTTTATGTAAAATTATGACTTTTTATTGCAAAATGGTGACATTTGTCATATAAAATTCTGACTTTTATCACAGTATTGCCAATTTTTTTGTGGTTCTTGTAAAATAGTGACATTTTTTTTTTAGTAAAATTACGACTTTTGTCAACATTTTGCCAGGTAAAATTTCCGATTATTTTTATAATGTTGCCAACATTTTTAAAGCTTTCTTATAAAATTCGGACTTTTGTCGAGTAAAATTATGACTCTTTTCATAAAATTGCCAAAATTTTAAGGTTTTCTTGTAAAATTGCGACTGTTATTGAGTAAAATTCCAACTTTTATTGTAATATTGCACAAATGCTCAGTTTTTCTTTTAAAATTTTGACTGGCGTTGAGTAAAATTACGACTTTTATTATAATACTGCCAAAATTATACGTTTTTCTTGTGAAATACCAACTCATTTTTCACAACAAGCTTTTTTATATTTGCATAGTATGTATATATTATTCATGTTGTAAATACACTTCTTTATATATCTAGAAAGGCTGGTCCTAAAGAGGGAGGCATTTTTCTCAGGTCTCAAGAAGGTAGCAAATACAAAAATGTGTGTGTGTGTGTGTGTGTGCGTGTGTGTGTGTGTGTGTGTCGCTTTTAAAAGTGCTCCCCCTTCTGGTCAGCATATGAAATAACAAGTGTGTGTTCGAAATTGAAGTGCGCCCCCTTTGGCTTAAATTAATAAAATAGATAAATAAATATGTAAATAGAGACATACTGTAATAACTTGAAGTAAATAATGAAGATTAAAAACAATTATAAACGCAAAATTCAACAACAAAACCTAAAAGCAGTCTTTTTCTCACAATGTGTTGATTTTTTCCTAATAAAATTGGCAACAAATTCTCATATTCTTTCTGTTTCTGTTTCTATTTTCTCGTAAAATGATTACTTTATGTAAAGTTATTACTTTTTATTGCAAAATGGTGACATTTGTCATATAAAATTCAGACTTTTATCACAGTATCGCCAATTTTTTTGTGGTTCTTGTAAAATAGTGACATTTTTTTTTTAGTAAAATTACGACTTTTGTCATCATTTTGCCAGGTAAAATTTCCGATTATTATTATAATGTTGCCAACATTTTAAAGTTTTCTTATAAAATTCGGACTTTTGTCGAGTAAAATTATGACTCTTTTCATAAAATTGCCAACATTTTAAGCTTTTCTTGGAAAATTTTGACTGTTATTGAGTAAAATTCCAACTTTTATCGTAATATTGCACAAATGCTCAGTTTTTCTTTTAAAATTTTGACTGGCGTTGAGTAAAATTACGACTTTTATTATAATACTGCCAAAATTATAAGTTTTTCTTGTGAAATACCAACTCATTTTTCACAACAAGCTTTTTTATATGTGCATAGTATGTATATATTATTCATGTTGTAAATACACTTCTTTATATATCTAGAAAGGCTGGTCCTAAAGAGGGAGGCATTTTTCTCAGGTCTCAAGAAGGTAACAAATACTAGAATGTGTGTGTGTGTGTGTGTGTGTGTGTGTGTGTGTGTGTGTGTGTGTGTGTGTGTGTCGCTTTTAAAAGTGTTCCCCTTCTGGTCAACATATGAAATAACAAGTGCGTGTTCGAAATTGAAGTGCGCCCCCTTTGGCTTAAATTAATAAAATAGATAAATAAATATGTAAATAGAGACATACTGTAATAAGTTGAAGTAAATAATGAAGATTAAAAACAATTATAAATTAAAAATTCAACAACAAAACCTAAAAGCAGTCTTTTTCTCACAATGTGTCGACTTTTTCCTTATAAAATTGGCAACAAATTCTCATATTCTTTCGGTTTTCTATTTCTATTTTCTCGTAAAATGATTACTTTATGTAAAATTAATACTTTTTATTAGCAAAATGGTGACATTTGTCATATAAAATTCTGACTTTTATCACAGTATTGCCAATTTTTTTTGTGGTTCTTGTAAAATAGTGACATTTTTTTTTAGTAAAATTACGACTTTTGTCTACAAAATTTCCGATTATTTTTATGATGACGCCAACATTTTAAAGTTTTCTTATAAAATTCGGACTTTTGTCGAGTAAAATTATGACTCTTTTCATAAAATTGCCAACATTTTAAGCTTTTCTTGTAAAATTGCGACTGTTAATGAGTAAAATAACAACTTTTATCGTAATATTGCACAAATGCTCAGTTTTTCTTTTAAAATTTTGACTGGCGTTGGGTAAAATTACGACTTTTTTTTATAATACTGCCAAAATTATACGTTTTTCTTGTGAAATACCAACTCATTTTTCACAACAAGCTTTTTTATATGTGCATAGTATGTATATATTATTCATGTTGTAAATACACTTCTTTATATATCTAGAAAGGCTGGTCCTAAAGAGGGAGGCATTTTTCCCAGGTCTCAAGAAGGTAACAAATACAATAATGTGTGTGTGTGTGTGTGTGTGTGTGTGTGTGTGTGTGTGTGTGAGTGTCGCTTTTAAAAGTGCTCCCCTTCTGGTCAACATATGAAATAACAAGTGTGTGTTCGAAATTGAAGTGCGCCCCCCTTTGGCTTAAATTAATAAAATAGATAAATAAATATGTAAATAGAGACATACTGTAATAACTTGAAGTAAATAATGAAGATTAAAAACAATTATAAACGCAAAATTCAACAACAAAACCTAAAAGTAGTCTTTTTCTCACAATGTGTCGACTTTTTCCTTATAAAATTGGCAACAAATTCTCATATTCTTTCTGTTTCTGTTTCTATTTTCTCGTAAAATGATTACTTTATGTAAAATTATGACTTTTTATTGCAAAACGGCGACATTCGTCATATAAAATTCTGACTTTTATCACAGTATTGCCAATTTTTTTTGTGGTTCTTGTAAAATAGTGACATTTTTTTTAGTAAAATTACGACTTTTGTCAACAAAATTTCCGATTATTTTTATAATGTTGCCAACATTTTAAAGTTTTCTTATAAAATTCGGACTTTTGTCGAGTAAAATTATGACTCTTTTCATAAAATTGCCAAAATTTTAAGCTTTTCTTGTATAATTGTGACTGTTTTTGAGTAAAATTCCAACTTTTATCGTAATATTGCACAAATGCTCAGTTTTTCTTTTAAAATTTTGACTCGCGTTGAGTAAAATTACGACTTTTATTATAATACTGCCAAAATTATACGTTTTTCTTGTGAAATACCAACTCATTTTTCACAACAAGCTTTTTTATATTTGCATAGTATGTATATATTATTCATGTTGTAAATACACTTCTTTATATATCTAGAAAGGCTGGTCCTAAAGAGGGAGGCATTTTTCTCAGGTCTCAAGAAGGTAACAAATACAAGAATGTGTGTGTGTGTGTGTGTGTGTGTGTGTGTGTGTGTGTGTGTGTGTGTGTGCGTGTGTGTGTGTGTGTGTGTGTGTGTGTGTGTGTGTGTGTGTGTGTGTGTGTCGCTTTTAAAAGTGCTCCCCCTCTGGTCAGCATATGAAATAACAAGTGCGTGTTCGAAATTGAAGTGCGCCCCCTTTGGCTTAAATTAATAAAATAAATAAATAAATATGTAAATAGAGACATACTGTAATAACTTGAAGTAAATAATGAAGATTAAAAACAATTATAAACGCAAAATTCAACAACAAAACCTAAAAGCAGTCTTTTTCTCACAATGTGTCGACTTTTTCCTTATAAAATTGGCAACAAATTCTCATATTCTTTCCGTTTCTGTTTCTATTTTCTCGTAAAATGATTACTTTATGTAAAGTTATTACTTTTTATTGCAAAATGGTGACATTCGTCATATAAAATTCTGACTTTTATCACAGTATCGCCAATTTTTTTGTGGTTCTTGTAAAATAGTGACATTTTTTTTTTTAGTAAAATTACGACTTTTGTCAACAAAATTTCCGATTATTTTTATAATGTTGCCAACATTTTTAAAGTTTTCTTATAAAATTCGGACTTTTGTCGAGTAAAACTATGACTCTTTTCATAAAATTGCCAAAATTTTAAGCATTTTCTTGTAAAATTGCGACTGTTATTGTGTAAAATTCCAACTTTTATCGTAATATTGCACAAATGCTCAGTTTTTCTTTTAAAATTTTGACTGGCGTTGAGTGAAATTACGACTTTTATTATAATACTGCCAAAATTATACGTTTTTCTTGTGAAATACCAACTCATTTTTCACAACAAGCTTTTTTATATTTGCATAGTATGTATATATTATTCATGTTGTAAATACACTTCTTTATATATCTAGAAAGGCTGGTCCTAAAGAGGGAGGCATTTTTCTCAGGTCTCAAGAAGGTAACAAACACAAGAATGTGTGTGTGTGTGTGTGTGTGTGTGTGTGTGTGTGTGTGTGTGTGTGTGTGTGTGTGTGTGTGTGTGTGTGTGTGTGTGTGTGTCGCTTTTAAAAGTGTTCCCCTTCTGGTCAACATATGAAATAACAAGTGTGTGTTCGAAATTGAAGTGCGCCCCCATTTGGCTTGAATTAATAAAATAGATAAATAAATATGTAAATAGAGACATACTGTAATAACTTGAAGTAAATAATGAAGATTAAAAACAATTATAAACGAAAAATTCAACAACAAAACCTAAAAGCAGTCTTTTTCTCACAATGTGTCGACTTTTTCCTTATAAAATTGGCAACAAATTCTCATATTCTTTCTGTTTCTGTTTCTATTTTCTCGTAAAATGATTACTTTATGTAAAGTTATTACTTTTTATTGCAAAACGGTGACTTTTGTCTTATAAAATTCTGACTTTTATCACAGTATTGCCAATTTTTTTTGTGGTTCTTGTAAAATAGTGACATTTTTTTTTAGTAAAATTACGACTTTTGTCAACAAAATTTCCGATTATTTTTATAATGTTGCCAACATTTTAAAGTTTTCTTATAAAATTCGGACTTTTTTGAGTAAAATTATGACTCTTTTCATAAAATTGCCAAAATTTTAAGCTTTTCTTGTAAAATTGCGACTGTTATTGAGTAAAATTCCAACTTTTATCGTAATATTGCACAAATGCTCAGTTTTTCTTTTAAAATTTTGACTCGCGTTGAGTAAAATTACGACTTTTATTATAATACTGCCAAAATTATACGTTTTTCTTGTGAAATACCAACTCATTTTTCACAACAAGCTTTTTTATATTTGCATAGTATGTATATATTATTCATGTTGTAAATACACTTCTTTATATATCTAGAAAGGCTGGTCCTAAAGAGGGAGGCATTTTTCTCAGGTCTCAAGAAGGTAACAAATACAAGAATGTGTGTGTGTGTGTGTGTGTGTGTGTGTGTGTGTGTGTGTGTGTGTGTGTGTGTGTGTGTGTGTGTGTGTGTGTGTGTGTGTGTGTGTGTGTGTCGCTTTTAAAAGTGCTCCCCTTCTGGTCAATATATGAAATAACAAGTGTGTGTACGAAATTGAAGTGCGCCCCCTTTGGCTTAAATTAATAAAATAGATAAATAAATATGTAAATAGAGACATACTGTAATAACTTGAAGTAAATAATGAAGATTAAAAACAATTATAAATTAAAAATTCAACAACAAAACCTAAAAGCAGTCTTTTTCTCACAATGTGTCGACTTTTTCCTTATAAAATTGGCAACAAATTCTCATATTCTTTCTGTTTCTGTTTCTATTTTCTCGTAAAATGATTACTTTATGTACAATTATGACTTTTTATTGCAAAATGGTGACATTTGTCATATAAAATTCTGACTTTTATCACAGTATCGCCAATTTTTTTTGTGGTTCTTGTAAAATAGTGACATTTTTTTTAGTAAAATTACGACTTTTGTCATCATTTTGCCAGGTAAAATTTCCGATTATTTTTATAATGTTGCCAACATTTTAAAGTTTTCTTATAAAATTCGGACTTTTGTCGAGTAAAATTATGACTCTTTTCATAAAATTGCCAACATTTTAAGCTTTTCTTGTAAAATTGCGACTGTTATTGAGTAAAATTCCAACTTTTATCGTAATATTGCACAAATGCTCAGTTTTTCTTTTAAAATTTTGACTGGCGTTGAGTAAAATTACGACTTTTATTATAATACTGCCAAAATTATACGTTTTTCTTGTGAAATACCAACTTATTTTTCACAAGAAGCTTTTTTATATGTGCATAGTATGTATATATTATTAATGTTGTAAATACACTTCTTTATATATCTAGAAAGGCTGGTCCTAAAGAGGGAGGCATTTTTCTCAGGACTCAAGAAGGTAACAAATACAAGAATGTGTGTGTGTTGTGTGTGTGTGCGTGTGTGTGTGTGTGTGTGTGTGTGTGTGTGTGTGTGTGTGTGTGTGTGTGTGTGTGTGTCGCTTTTAAAAGTGCTCCCCTTCTGGTCAGCATATGAAATAACAAGTGCGTGTTCGAAATTGAAGTGCGCCCCCTTTGGCTTAAATTAATAAAATAAATAAATAAATATGTAAATAGAGACATACTGTAATAACTTGAAGAAAATAATGAAGATTAAAAACAATTATAAACGAAAATTTCAACAACAAAACCTAAAAGCAGTCTTTTTCTCACAATGTGTCGACTTTTTCCTTATAAAATTGGCAACAAATTCTCATATTCTTTCTGTTTCTGTTTCTATTTTCTCGTAAAATGATTACTTTATGTAAAGTTATTACTTTTTATTGCAAAATGGTGACATTTGTCATAGAAAATTCTGACTTTTATCACAGTATTGCCAATTTTTTTGTGGTTCTTGTAAAATAGTGACATTTTTTTTTAGTAAAATTACGACTTTTGTCATCATTTTGCCAGGTAAAATTTCCGATTATTATTATTATAATGTTGCCAACATTTTAAAGTTTTCTTATAAAATTCGGACTTTTGTCGAGTAAAATTATGACTCTTTTCATAAAATTGCCAAAATTTTAAGCTTTTCTTGTAAAATTGCGACTGTTATTGAGTAAAATAACAACTTTTATCGTAATATTGCACAAATGCTCAGTTTTTCTTTTAAAATTTTGACTGGCGTTGAGTAAAATTACGACTTTTATTATAATACTGCCAAAATTATACGTTTTTCTTGTGAAATACCAACTCATTTTTCACAACAAGCTTTTTTATATTTTCATAGTATGTATATATTATTCATGTTGTAAATACACTTCTTTATATATCTAGAAAGGCTGGTCCTAAAGAGGGAGGCATTTTTCTCAGGTCTCAAGAAGGTAACAAATACAAAAATGTGTGCGTGTGTGTGTGTGTGTGTGTGTGTGTGTGTGTGTGTGTGTGTGTGTGTGTGTGTGTGTGTGTGTGTGTGTGTGTCGCTTTTAAAAGTGCTCCCCTTCTGGTCAACATATGAAATAACAAGTGCGTGTTCGAAATTGAAGTGCGCCCCCTTTGGCTTAAATTAATAAAATAAATAAATAAATATGTAAATAGAGACATACTGTAATAACTTGAAGTAAATAATGAAGATTAAAAACAATTATAAACGCAAAATTCAACAACAAAACCTAAAAGCAGTCTTTTTCTCACAATGTGTCGACTTTTTCCTTATAAAATTGGCAACAAAATTCTCATATTCTTTCTGTTTCTGTTTCTATTTTCTCGTAAAATGATTACTTTATGTAAAATTATTACTTTTTATTGCAAAATTGTGGATCTTGTAAAATAGTGACATTTTTTTTCAGTAAAATTATGACTTTTGTCATCATTTTGCCAGGTAAAATTTCCGATTATTTTTATAATGTTGCCAACATTTTAAAGTTTTCTTATAAAATCCGGACTTTTGTCGAGTAAAATTATGACTCTTTTCATAAAATTGCCCAAATTTTAAGCTTTTCTTGTAAAATTGCGACTGTTATTGAGTAAAATAACAACTTTTATCGTAATATTGCACAAATGCTTAGTTTTTCTTTTAAAATTTTGACTCGTGTTGAGTAAAATTACGACTTTTATTATAATACTGCCAAAATTATACGTTTTTCTTGTGAAATACCAACTCATTTTTCACAACAAGCTTTTTTATATTTGCATAGTATGTATATATTATTCATGTTGTAAATACACTTCTTTATATATCTAGAAAGGCTGGTCCTAAAGAGGGAGGCATTTTTCTCAGGTCTCAAGAAGGTAACAAATACAAGAATGTGTGTGTGTGTGTGTGTGTGTGTGTGTGTGTGTGTGTGTGTGTGTGTGTGTGTGTGTGTGTGTGTGTGTGTGTGTGTCGCTTTTAAAAGTGCTCCCCCTCTGGTCAACATATGAAATAACAAGTGTGTGTTCGAAATTGAAGTGCGCCCCCTTTGGCTTAAATTAATAAAATAAATAAATAAATATGTAAATAGAGACATACTGTAATAACTTGAAGTAAATAATGAAGATTAAAAACAATTATAAACGAAAAATTCAACAACAAAACCTAAAAGCAGTCTTTTTCTCACAATGTGTCGACTTTTTCCTTATAAAATTGGCAACAAATTCTCATATTCTTTCGGTTTCTGTTTCTCTTTTCTCGTAAAATGATTACTTTATGTAAAATTATTACTTTTTATTGCAAAACGGTGACATTTGTCATATAAAATTCTGACTTTTATCACAGTATTGCCAAATTTTTTTGTGGTTCTTGTAAAATAGTGACATTTTTTTTTAGTAAAATTACGACTTTTGTCATCATTTTGCCAGGTAAAATTTCCGATTATTTTTATAATGTCGCCAACATTTTAAAGTCTTCTTATAAAATTCGGACTTTTGTCGAGTACAATTATGACTCTTTTCATAAAATTGCCAAAATTTTAAGCTTTTCTTGTAAAATTGCGACTGTTATTGAGTAAAATTCCAACTTTTATCGTAATATTGCACAAATGCTCAGTTTTTCTTTTAAAATTTTGACTGGCGTTGAGTAAAATTACGACTTTTTTTATAATACTGCCAAAATTATACGTTTTTCTTGTGAAATACCAACTCAATTTTCACAACAAGCTTTTTTATATGTGCATAGTATGTATATATTATTCATGTTGTAAATACACTTCTTTATATATCTAGAAAGGCTGGTCCTAAAGAGGGAGGCATTTTTCTCAGGTCTCAAGAAGGTAACAAATACAAGAACGCGTGTGTGTGTGTGTGTGTGTGTGTGTGTGTGTGTGTGTGTGTGTGTGTGTGTGTGTGTGTCGCTTTTAAAAGTGCTCCCCTTCTGGTCAGCATATGAAATAACAAGTGCGTGTTCGAAATTGAAGTGCGCCCCCTTTGGCTTGAATTAATAAAATAGATAAATAAATATGTAAATAGAGACATACTGTAATAACTTGAAGTAAATAATGAAGATTAAAAACAATTATAAACGAAAAATTCAACAACAAAACCTAAAAGCAGTCTTTTTCTCACAATGTGTCGACTTTTTCCTTATAAAATTGGCAACAAATTCTCATATTCTTTCTGTTTCTGTTTCTATTTTCTCGTAAAATGATTACTTTATGTAAAATTATCACTTTTTATTGCAAAATGATGACATTTGTCATATAAAATTCTGACTTTTATCACAGTATCGCCAATTTTTTTGTGGTTCTTGTAAAATAGTGACATTTTTTTTTTGGTAAAATTACGACTTTTGTCATCATTTTGCCAGGTAAAATTTCCGATTATTATTATAATGTTGCCAACATTTTACAGTTTTCTTATAAAATTCGGACTTTTGTCGAGTAAAATTATGACTCTTTTCATAAAATTGCCAAAATTTTAAGCATTTTCTTGTAAAATTGCGACTGTTTTTGAGTAAAATTCCAACTTTTATCGTAATATTACACAAATGCTCAGTTTTTCTTTTAAAATTTTGACTGGCGTTGAGTAAAATTACGACTTTTTTTATAATAATGCCAAAATTATACGTTTTTCTTGTGAAATACCAACTCATTTTTCACAACAAGCTTTTTTATATGTGCATAGTATGTATATATTATTCATGTTGTAAATACACTTCTTTATATATCTAGAAAGGCTGGTCCTAAAGAGGGAGGCATTTTTCTCAGGTCTCAAGAAGGTAACAAATACAAGAATGTGTGTGTGTGTGTGTGTGTGTGTGTGTGTGTGTGTGTGTGTGTCGCTTTTAAAAGTGCTCCCCTTTTGGTCAACATATGAAATAACAAGTGTGTGTTCGAAATTGAAGTGCGCCCCCTTTGGCTTAAATTAATAAAATAATTAAATAAATATGTAAATAGAGACATACTGTAATAACTTGAAGTAAATAATGAAGATTAAAAACAATTATAAACGAAAAATTCAACAACAAAACCTAAAAGCAGTCTTTTTCTCACAATGTGTCGACTTTTTCCTTATAAAATTGGCAACAAATTCTCATATTCTTTCTGTTTCTGTTTCTATTTTCTCGTAAAATGATTACTTTATGTACAATTATTACTTTTTATTGCAAAATGGTGACATTTGTCATATAAAATTCTGACTTTTATCACAGTATCGCCAATTTTTTTGTGGTTCTTGTAAAATAGTGACATTTTTTTTCAGTAAAATTACGACTTTTGTCAACAAAATTTCCGATTATTTTTATAATGTTGCCAACATTTTAAAGTTTTCTTATAAAATTCGGACTTTTGTCGAGTAAAATTATGACTCTTTTCATAGAATTGCCAACATTTGAAGCTTGTCTTGTAAAATTGTGACTGTTATTGAGTAAAATTCCAACTTTTATCGTAATATTGCACAAATGCTCAGTTTTTCCTTTAAAATTTTGACTGGCGTTGAGTGAAATTACGACTTTTATTATAATACTGCCAAAATTATACGTTTTTCTTGTGAAATACCAACTCATTTTTCACAACAAGCTTTTTTATATTTGCATAGTATGTATATATTATTCATGTTGTAAATACACTTCTTTATATATCTAGAAAGGCTGGTCCTAAAGAGGGAGGCTTTTTTCTCAGGTCTCAAGAAGGTAACAAATACAAGAATGTGTGTGTGTGTGTGTGTGTGTGTGTGTGTGTGTGTGTGTGTGTGTGTGCGTGTGTCGCTTTTAAAAGTGCTCCCCCTCTTGTCAACATATGAAATAACAAGTGCGTGTTCGAAATTGAAGTGCGCCCCCTTTGGCTTAAATTAATAAAATAAATAAATAAATATGTAAATAGAGACATACTGTAATAACTTGAAGTAAATAATGAAGATTAAAAACAATTATAAACGCAAAATTCAACAACAAAACCTAAAAGCAGTCTTTTTCTCACAATGTGTCGACTTTTTCCTTATAAAATTGGCAACAAATTCTCATATTCTTTCGGTTTCTGTTTCTCTTTTCTCGTAAAATGATTACTTTATGTAAAATTATGAGTTTTTATTGCAAAATGGTGACATTTGTCATATAAAATTCGGACTTTTATCACAGTATCGCCAATTTTTTTGCGGTTCTTGTAAAATAGTGACATTTTTTTTTTTTAAATTACGACTTTTGTCAACATTTTGCCAGGTAAAATTTCCGATTATTTTTATAATGTTGCCAACATTTTAAAGTTTTCTTATAAAATTCGGACTTTTGTCGAGTAAAATTATGACTCTTTTCATAAAATTGCCAAAATTTTAAGCTTTTCTTGTAAAATTGTGACTGTTAATGAGTAAAATTCCAACTTTTATCGTAATATTGCACAAATGCTCAGTTTTTCTTTTAAAATTTTGACTGGCGTTGAGTAAAATTACGACTTTTATTATAATACTGCCAAAATTATACGTTTTTCTTGTGAAATACTAACTAATTTTTCACAACAAGCTTTTTTATATGTGCATAGTATGTATATATTATTCATGTTGTAAATACACTTCTTTATATATCTAGAAAGGCTGGTCCTAAAGAGGGAGGCATTTTTCTCAGGTCTCAAGAAGGTAACAAATACAAGAATGTGTGTGTGTGTGTGTGTGTGTGTGTGTGTGTGTGTGTGTGTGTGTGTGTGTGTGTGTGTGTGTGTGTGTGTGTGTGTGTGTGTGTCGCTTTTAAAAGTGCTCCCCTTCTGGTCAGCATATGAAATAACAAGTGTGTGTTCGAAATTGAAGTGTGCCCCCTTTGGCTTAAATTAATAAAATAAATAAATAAATATGTAAATAGAGACATACTGTAATAACTTGAAGTAAATAATGAAGATTAAAAACAATTATAAACGAAAAATTCAACAACAAAACCTAAAAGCAGTCTTTTTCTCACAATGTGTCGACTTTTTCCTTATAAAATTGGCAACAAATTCTCATATTCTTTCTGTTTCTGTTTCTATTTTCTCGTAAAATGATTACTTTATGTAAAATGATTACTTTTTATTGCAAAATGGTGACATTTGTCATAGAAAATTCTGACTTTTATCACAGTATCGCCAATTTTTTTGTGGTTCTTGTAAAATAGTGACATTTTTTTTTAGTAAAATTACGACTTTTGTCATCATTTTGCCAAGTAAAATTTCCGATTATTTTTATAATGTTGCCAACATTTTAAAGTTTTCTTATAAAATTCGGACTTTTGTCGAGTACAATTATGACTCTTTTCATAAAATTGCCAAAATTTTAAGCTTTTCTTGTAAAATTGCGACTGTTATTGAGTAAAATTCCAACTTTTATCGTAATATTGCACAAATGCTCAGTTTTTCTTTTAAAATTTTGACTGGCGTTGAGTAAAATTACGACTTTTATTATAATACTGCCAAAATTATACGTTTTTCTTGTGAAATACCAACTAATTTTTCACAACAAGCTTTTTTATATTTGCATAGTATGTATATATTATTCATGTTGTAAATACACTTCTTTATATATCTAGAAAGGCTGGTCCTAAAGAGGGAGGCATTTTTCTCAGGTCTCAAGAAGGTAACAAATACAAGAATGTGTGTGTGTGTGTGTGTGTGTGTGTGTGTGTGTGTGTGTGTGTGTGTGTGTGTGTGTGTGTGTGTGTGTCGCTTTTAAAAGTGCTCCCCCTCTGGTCAACATATGAAATAACAAGTGCGTGTTCGAAATTGAAGTGCGCCCCCTTTGGCTTAAATTAATAAAATAAATAAATAAATATGTAAATAAAGACATACTGTAATAACTTGAAGTAAATAATGAAGATTAAAAACAATTATAAACGAAAAATTCAACAACAAAACCTAAAAGCAGTCTTTTTCTCACAATGTGTCGACTTTTTCCTTATAAAATTAGGCAACAAATTCTCATATTCTTTCTTTTTTTTGTTTCTATTTTCTCGTAAAATTATTACTTTATGTACAATTATTACTTTTTATTGCAAAACGGTGACATTTGTCATATAAAATTCTGACTTTTATCACAGTATTGCCAATTTTTTTTGTGGTTCTTGTAAAATAGTGACATTTTTTTAGTAAAATTACGACTTTTGTCAACAAAATTTCCGATTATTTTTATAATGTTGCCAACATTTTTAAAGTTTTCTTATAAAATTCGGACTTTTGTCGAGTAAAATTATGACTCTTTTCATAAAATTGCCAAAATTTTAAGCTTTTCTTGTAAAATTGCGACTGTTAATGAGTAAAATTCCAACTTTTATCATAATATTGCACAAATGCTCAGTTTTTTTCTTTTAAAATTTTGACTGGCGTTGAGTAAAATTACAACTTTTATTATAATACTGCCAAAATTATACGTTTTTCTTGTGAAATACCAACTAATTTTTCACAACAAGCTTTTTTATATTTGCATAGTATGTATATATTATTCATGTTGTAAATACACTTCTTTATATATCTAGAAAGGCTGGTCCTAAAGAGGGAGGCATTTTTCTCAGGTCTCAAGAAGGTAACAAATACAATAATGTGTGTGTGTGTGTGTGTGTGTGTGTGTGTGTGTGTGTGTGTGTGTGTGTCGCTTTTAAAAGTGCTCCCCCTCTGGTCAACATATGAAATAACAAGTGCGTGTTCGAAATTGAAGTGCGCCCCCTTTGGCTTAAATTAATAAAATAAATAAATAAATATGTAAATAGAGACATACTGTAATAACTTGAAGTAAATAATGAAGATTAAAAACAATTATAAACGCAAAATTCAACAACAAAACCTAAAAGCAGTCTTTTTCTCACAATGTGTCGACTTTTTCCTTATAAAATTGGCAACAAATTCTCATATTCTTTCTGTTTCTGTTTCTATTTTCTCGTAAAATGATTACTTTATGTAAAGTTATTACTTTTCATTGCAAAACGGTGACATTTGTCATATAAAATTCTGACTTTTATCACAGTATCGCCAATTTTTTTGTGGTTCTTGTAAAATAGTGACATTTTTTTTAGTAAAATTACGACTTTTGTCAACATATTGCCAGGTAAAATGTCCGACTATTTTTATAACGTTGCCAACATTTTAAAGTTTTCTTATAAAATTTGGACTTTTGTCGAGTAAAATTATGACTCTTTTCATAAAATTGCCAAAATTTTAAGCTTTTCTTGTAAAATTGCGACTGTTATTGAGTAAAATTCCAACTTTTATCGTAATATTGCACAAATGCTCAGTTTTTCTTTTAAAATTTTGACTGGCGTTGAGTAAAATTACGACTTTTATTATAATACTGCCAAAATTATACGTTTTTCTTGTGAAATACCAACTAATTTTTCACAACAAGCTTTTTTATATGTGCATAGTATGTATATATTATTCATGTTGTAAATACACTTCTTTATATATCTAGAAAGGCTGGTCCTAAAGAGGGAGGCATTTTTCTCAGGTCTCAAGAAGGTAATAAATACAATAATGTGTGTGTGTGTGTGTGTGTGTGTGTGTGTCGCTTTTAAAAGTGCTCCCCTTCTGGTCAGCATATGAAATAACAAGTGTGTGTTCGAAATTGAAGTGCGCCCCCCTTTGGCTTAAATTAATAAAATAAATTAATAAATATGTAAATAGAGACATACTGTAATAACTTGAAGTAAATAATGAAGATTAAAAACAATTATAAACGAAAAATTCAACAACAAAACCTAAAAGCAGTCTTTTTCTCACAATGTGTCGACTTTTTCCTTATACAATTGGCAACAAATTCTCATATTCTTTCTGTTTCTGTTTCTATTTTCTCGTAAAATGATTACTTTATGTAAAATTATGACTTTTTATTGCAAAATGTTGACATTTGTCATATAAAATTCTGACTTTTATCACAGTATCGCCAATTTTTTTGTGGTTCTTGTATAATAGTGACATTTTTTTTAGTAAAATTACGACTTTTGTCATCATTTTGCCAGGTAAAATTTCCGATTATTTTTATAATGTTGCCAACATTTTAAAGTTTTCTTATAAAATTCGGACTTTTGTCGAGTACAATTATGACTCTTTTCATAAAATTGCCAAAATTTTAAGCTTTTCTTGTAAAATTGTGACTGTTATTGAGTAAAATTCCAACTTTTATCGTAATATTGCACAAATGCTCAGTTTTTTTCTTTTAAAATTTTGACTCGCGTTGAGTAAAATTACGACTTTTATTATAATACTGCCAAAATTATACGTTTTTCTTGTGAAATACCAACTCATTTTTCACAACAAGCTTTTTTATATGTGCATAGTATGTATATATTATTCATGTTGTAAATACACTTCTTTATATATCTAGAAAGGCTGGTCCTAAAGAGGGAGGCATTTTTCTCAGGTCTCAAGAAGGTAACAAATACAAGAATGTGTGTGTGTGTGTGTGTGTGTGTGTGTGTGTGTGTGTGTGTGTGTGTGTGTGTGTGTCGCTTTTAAAAGTGCTCCCCCTCTGGTCAACATATGAAATAACAAGTGTGTGTACGAAATTGAAGTGCGCCCCCTTTGGCTTAAATTAATAAAATGAATAAATAAATATGTAAATAGAGACATACTGTAATAACTTGAAGTAAATAATGAAGATTAAAAACAATTATAAACGAAAAATTCAACAACAAAACCTAAAAGCAGTCTTTTTCTCACAATGTGTCGACTTTTTCCTTATAAAATTGGCAACAAATTCTCATATTCTTTCTGTTTCTGTTTCTATTTTCTCGTAAAATGATTACTTTATGTACAATTATTACTTTTTATTGCAAAATGGTGACATTTGTCATATAAAATTCTGACTTTTATCACAGTATCGCCAATTTTTTTGTGGTTCTTGTATAATAGTGACATTTTTTTTAGTAAAATTACGACTTTTGTCATCATTTTGCCAGGTAAGATTTCCGATTATTTTTATAATGTTGCCAACATTTTAAAGTCTTCTTATAAAATTCGGACTTTTGTCGAGTACAATTATGACTCTTTTCATAAAATGGCCAAAATTTTAAGCTTTTCTTGTAAAATTGCGACTGTTATTGAGTAAAATTCCAACTTTTATCGTAATATTGCACAAATGCTCAGTTTTTCTTTTAAAATTTTGACTGGCGTTGAGTAAAATTACGACTTTTATTATAATACTGCCAAAATTATACGTTTTTCTTGTGAAATACCAACTCATTTTTCACAACAAGCTTTTTTATATTTGCATAGTATGTATATATTATTCATGTTGTAAATACACTTCTTTATATATCTAGAAAGGCTGGTCCTAAAGAGGGAGGCATTTTTCTCAGGTCTCAAGAAGGTAACAAATACAAGAATGTGTGTGTGTGTGTGTGTGTGTGTGTGTGTGTGTGTGTGTGTGTGTGTGTGTGTGTGTGTGTGTGTGTGTGTGTGTGTGTGTCGCTTTTAAAAGTGCTCCCCTTCTGGTCAACATATGAAATAACAAGTGTGTGTTCGAAATTGAAGTGCGCCCCCTTTGGCTTAAATTAATAAAATAAATAAATAAATATGTAAATAGAGACATACTGTAATAACTTGAAGTAAATAATGAAGATTAAAAACAATTATAAACGCAAAATTCAACAACAAAACCTAAAAGCAGTCTTTTTCTCACAATGTGTCGACTTTTTCCTTATAAAATTGGCAACAAATTCTCATATTCTTTCTGTTTCTGTTTCTATTTTCTCGTAAAATGATTACTTTATGTAAAGTTATTACTTTTTATTGCAAAATGGTGACATTTGTCATATAAAATTCTGACTTTTATCACAGTATCGCCAATTTTTTTGTGGTTCTTGTAAAATAGTGACATTTTTTTTTAGTAAAATTACGACTTTTGTCATCATTTTGCCAGGTAAAATTTCCGATTATTATTATAATGTTGCCAACATTTTAAAGTTTTCTTATAAAATTCGGACTTTTGTCGAGTACAATTATGACTCTTTTCATAAAATTGCCAAAATTTTAAGCTTTTCTTGTAAAATTGCGACTGTTATTGAGTAAAATTCCAACTTTTATCGTAATATTGCACAAATGCTCAGTTTTTCTTTTAAAATTTTGACTGGCGTTGAGTAAAATTACGACTTTTATTATAATACTGCCAAAATTATACGTTTTTCTTGTGAAATACCAACTCATTTTTCACAACAAGCTTTTTTATATTTGCATAGTATGTATATATTATTCATGTTGTAAATACACTTCTTTATATATCTAGAAAGGCTGGTCCTAAAGAGGGAGGCATTTTTTTCTCAGGTCTCAAGAAGGTAACAAATACAAGAATGTGTGTGTGTGTGTGTGTGTGTGTGTGTGTGTGTGTGTGTGTGTGTGTGTGTGTCCTCTCACCCCGTCCCCTTGGCCCAGCCAGTAACTGAGCCACCAGTTGCAGAAGGCTGTAGACCCGATCATCAGAACCACGTTCAGGAAGGTGAGAAAAGTGATGATGTAACCTGCACAAATGGACCGCAGACATTTTGAGTGTGTGTGTGTGTGTGTGTGTGTGTGTGTGTGTGTGTGTGTGTGTGTGTGTGTGTGTGTGTGTCTCTTACCCCCCGCCGCCTTGCAGTAACTGCGGTATGTTCTCCAGGAGACGGACCCTTCTGAGGAGGTCTCCTGGGAGACCAGCTGGTCAGCATCCTCAGCTGCAGTGGAGACAAGGTGGTCATGTGACCCAGGAAGGAGACAAGGTGGTCATGTGACCCAGGAAGGAGACAAGGTGGTCATGTGACCCAGGAAAGGAAAGTGAAAGTAGAGGGAGGAGTCAGGACTGACATTTAGTGTTGGTGACAACTCCCGCCACGTCTTCGTCCGCCATGTCAAAGGCTGTGAGGAAGGGCAGACATGTTTGTGGTTATTCTACAGGAAAGGATCATATCAGAGCAGGGGTGTCCAAAGTGTGGCCCCTGGGGGCCATTTGTGGCATGAAGCTCTTTTTTTTATTACAAAAAAGAAGAAAAAAAAACATAAAAAAGTGGAATAAAAGAGCAAAGAGGTGAAATGTAACAAGACAAAGTTGCAATGTTGACTCTGATAACGTTTTTTTAATTTAATTGTCATTGCTCAAAAAAACGACTTCCGGACGGCTTCGAAGCGATTCTGGTCCACCATCCGCCGCCTCAGGAAGAGGAAGCAGTGCACTACCAACACCGTGTATGGTGAGGATGGTGTTCTGCTGACCTCGACTGCGGATGTTGTGGATCGGTGGAGGGAATACTTCGAAGACCTCCTCAATCCCACCAACACGTCTTCCTATGAGGAAGCAGTGCCTGGGGAGTCTGTGGTGGGCTCTCCTATTTCTGGGGCTGAGGTTGCTGAGGTAGTTAAAAAGCTCCTCGGTGGCAAGGCCCCGGGGGTGGATGAGATCCGCCCGGAGTTCCTTAAGGCTCTGGATGTTGTGGGGCTGTCTTGGTTGACAAGACTCTGCAGCATCGCGTGGACATCGGGGGCGGTACCTCTGGATTGGCAGACCGGGGTGGTGGTTCCTCTCTTTAAGAAGGGGAACCGGAGGGTGTGTTCTAACTATCGTGGGATCACACTCCTCAGCCTTCCCGGTAAGGTCTATTCAGGTGTACTGGAGAGGAGGCTACGCCGGATAGTCGAACCTCGGATTCAGGAGGAACAGTGTGGTTTTCGTCCTGGTCGTGGAACTGTGGACCAGCTCTATACTCTGGGCAGGGTCCTTGAGGGTGCATGGGAGTTTGCCCAACCAGTCTACATGTGCTTTGTGGACTTGGAGAAGGCATTCGACCGTGTCCCTCGGGAAGTCCTGTGGGGAGTGCTCAGAGAGTATGGGGTTTCGGACTGTCTGATTGTGGCGGTCCGCTCCCTGTATGATCAGTGTCAGAGCTTGGTCCGCATTGCCGGCAGTAAGTCGGACACGTTTCCAGTGAGGGTTGGACTCCGCCAAGGCTGCCCTTTGTCACCCATTCTGTTCATAACTTTTATGGACAGAATTTCTAGGCGCAGTCAAGGCGTTGAGGGGATCCGGTTTGGTGGCTGCAGGATTAGGTCTCTGCTTTTTAAACATGATGTGGTCCTGATGGCTTCATCTGGCCAGGATCTTCAGCTCTCACTGGATCGGTTCGCAGCTGAGTGTGAAGCGACTGGGATGAGAATCAGCACCTCCAAGTCTGAGTCCATGGTTCTCGCCCGGAAAAGGGTGGAGTGCCATCTCCGGGTTGGGGAGGAGATCTTGCCCCAAGTGGAGGAGTTCAAGTACCTCGGAGTCTTGTTCACGAGTGAGGGAAGAGTGGATGGTGAGATCGACAGGCGGATCGGTGCGGCGTCTTCAGTAATGCGGACGCTGTATCGATCCGTTGTGGTGAAGAAGGAGCTGAGCCGGAAGGCAAAGCTCTCAATTTACCGGTCGATCTACGTTCCCATCCTCACCTATGGTCATGAGCTTTGGGTTATGACCGAAAGGACAAGATCACGGGTACAAGCGGCCGAAATGAGTTTCCTCCGCCGGGTGGCGGGTCTCTCCCTTAGAGATAGGGTGAGAAGCTCTGTCATCCGGGGGGAGCTCAAAGTAAAGCCGCTGCTCCTCCACATGGAGAGGAGCCAGATGAGGTGGTTCGGGCATCTGGTCAGGATGCCACCCGAGCGCCTCCCTAGGGGAGGTGTTTAGGGCACGTCCGACCGGTAGGAGACCACGAGGAAGACCCAGGACACGTTGGGAAGACTATGTCTCCCGGCTGGCCTGGGAATGCCTCGGGATCCCCCGGGAGGAGCTGGACCAAGTGGCTGGGGAGAGGGAAGTCTGGGCTTCTCTGCTTAGGCTGCTGCCCCCGCGACCCGACCTCGGATAAGCGGAAGAAGATGGATGGATGGATGGATTGCTCAAAAAATAATAATGAATCAAAATCAATGTTGTTATGAATTATTGATCTATTCGAGGCTCCAATTACTTCACATCAAATATTACACTTTGAAATGTGTTTTTGGGGAAAATATTGCATATTTTGTGTGTTTGCCACATAAAGTTTATTTGAACAAAAAGAGCATAAAATCAACATATACACAAAATAATAAAAAATCGACAGAAAGATCTGAAGTTGATGTGGAGACTTTTGTGTTGGAAGTTAAAAAAACAAGAAGTATGATTTATTTTTAACACTTTTGGGTGGGCCCTTTTGGATCCCTGAACATTCTGGAAGGATTTTAAAAAATCTGTCATTGCTTAAAAAATAATAATGAATCAAAATGAATGTTATGAATGATTGACTTATTGAAGGTTTTAATGACTTGACATCAAATATTGCACACTAAACTTAGCTTTGAGAGGAATAAAATATCCAAAAACAACAACTTTATACCGACAGACCTGAAGTTAAATTAGAGATTTAATAATAAATTCATTTATGACATATTTTAAACATTTTTATGACTGATACTCTTCACTATCTTACGGAGCCCCTAAAGGGACATGGGGGAAATTATTTTTTTAATTATTTTTAATTTTTTAGACATGTATCTCATGCGCACGAGAAACTTTTTATAAAGCTCTAAAAAAAAAAAAAACATTTTTATTATTTCTTATTTTTTTTAGACATGTATCTCGTGCGCACAAGATACATGTCTAAAAAATATAACATTTCCCCCATGTCCCTTTAGCGCACGAGAACGTTTTTTTTTTTTATAACTTTATAAAAAGTTTCTCTTGCGCACGAGATACATGTCTAAAAAAAAAAAAAAAAAAAGAATTATACATTTTTATTTATTTTTTTATTTTTATAACTTTATAAAAAGTTTCTCTTGTGCACGAGATACATGTCTAAAAAAAAAAAAAAGAATTATACATTTTTTATTTTAATATTTTTTTTATAACTTTATAAAAAGTTTCTCTTGCGCACGAGATACATGTCTAAAAAAAAAAAAAAGAATTATACATTTTTTATTTTTATATTTTTTTTAATAACTTTATAAAAAGTCTTCTTGCGCACGAGATACATGTCTAAAAAAAAAAAAAAGAATTATAAATTTTTTATTATTATTTTTATTTTTATAACTTTATAAAAAGTTTCTCTTGCGCGCGAGATATATGTCTAAAAAAAAAAAAGAATGATACATTTTTTATTTTTATATTTTTTTTATAACTTTATAAAAAGTTTCTCATGCGCACGAGATACATGTCTAAAAAAAAAAAAAGAATTATACATTTTTTATTATTATTATTTTTTTTTATAACTTTATAAAAAGTTTCTCTTGCGCACGAGATATATGTCTAAAAAAAAAAAAAGAATTATACATTTTTTATTTTTATATATTTTTTTATAACTTTATAAAAAGTTTCTCTTGCGCACGAGATACATGTCTAAAAAAAAAAAAAGAATTATACATTTTTTATTTTTATATTTTTTTTTATAACTTTATAAAAAGTTTCTCTTGCGCACGAGATACATGTCTAAAAAAAAAAAAGAATTATACATTTTTTATTATTATTTTTTTTTAATAACTTTATAAAAAGTTTCTCTTGCGCACGAGATACATGTCTAAAAAAAAAAAGAATTAAACATTTTTTATTTTTATATTTTTTTTATAACTATATAAAAAGTTTCTTGTGCGCACGAGATACATGTCTAAAAAAAAAAAGAATTATACATTTTTTATTATTATTTTTTTTTATAACTTTATAAAAAGTTTCTCTTGCGCACGAGATACATGTCTAAAAAAAAAAAAAGAATTATACATTTTTTATTTTTATATTTTTTTTTATAACTTTATAAAAAGTTTCTCTTGCGCACGAGATACATGTCTAAAAAAAAAAAAGAATTATACATTTTTTATTATTTTTTTTATTTTTATAACTTTTTAAAAAGTTTCTCTTGCGCACGAGATATATGTCTAAAAAAAAAAATTATAAATTTTTTATTTTTATATTTTTTCTTTATAACTTTATAAAAAGTTTCTTTTGCGCACGAGATACATGTCTAAAAAAAAAAAAAGAATTATACATTTTTTATTATTATTTTTTTTTATAACTTTATAAAAAGTTTCTCTTGCGCACGAGATATATGTCTAAAAAAAAAATAATAATTATACATTTTTTATTTTTATATATTTTTTTAAAACTTTATAAAAAGTTTCTCGTGCGCACGAGATACATGTCTAAAAAAAAAAAAAAGAATTATACATTTTTTATTATTATTTTTTTTTTATAACTTTATAAAAAGTTTCTCTTGCGCACGAGATACATGTCTAAAAAAAAAAAAAAAGAATTATACATTTTTTATTTTTATATTTTTTTTATAACTTTATAAAAAGTTTCTCGTGCGCACGAGATACATGCCTAAAAAAAAAAAAAAGAATTATACATTTTTTTTTATTATTATTTTTTTTATAACTTTATAAAAAGTTTCTCTTGCGCACGAGATACATGTCTAAAAAAAAAAAAAAGAATCATACATTTATTTTTATTTTTATAACTTTATAAAAAGTTTTTCGTGCGCACGAGATACATGTCTACAAAAAAAAAAGAATTATACATTTTTTATTATTATTATTTTTTATAACTTTATAAAAAGTTTCTCTTGCGCACGAGATATATGTCTAAAAAAAAAAAAAAAAATTATACATTTTTTATTTTTATATATTTTTTTATAACTTTATAAAAAGTTTCTCGTGCGCACGAGATACATGTCTAAAAAAAAAAAAAAAGAATTATACATTTTTTATTATTTCTTTTATTTTTATAACTTTATAAAAAGTTTCTCTTGCGCACGAGATATATGTCTAAAAAAAAAAAGAATTATACATTTTTTATCTTTATATATTTTTTTATAACTTTATAAAAAGTTTCTCGTGCGCACGAGATACATGTCTAAAAAAAAAAAGAATTATACATTTTTTATTATTATTTTTTGTTTTATAACTTTATAAAAAGTTTCTCATGCGCACGAGATACATGTCTAAAAAAAAAAAAAGAATTATACATTTTTTATTATTATTTTTTTATAACTTTATAAAAAGTTTCTCTTGCGCACGAGAAACATGTCTAAAAAAAAAAAAAAAAGAATTATACATTTTTTATTTTTATATATTTTTTTATAACTTTATAAAAAGTTTCTCGTGCGCACGAGATACATGTCTAAAAAAAAAAAAAAGAATTATACATTTTTTATTATTATTTTTTTATAACCTTATAAAAAGTTTCTCTTGCGCACGAGAAACATGTCTAAAAAAAAAAAAAAGAACTATACATTTTTTATTTTTATATATTTTTTTATAACTTTATAAAAAGTTTCTCGTGCGCACAAGATACATGTCTAAAAAAAAAAAAAAGAATTATACATTTTTTATTATTATTTTTTTATAACTTTATAAAAAGTTTCTCTTGCGCACGAGATACATGTCTAAAAAAAAAAAGAAGAATTATACATTTTTTATTATTATTATTATTTTTTTATAACTTTATAAAAAGTCTCTCTTGCGCACGAGATACATGTCTAAAAAAAAAAAAAATGAATTATACATTTTTTTTTATTTTTATTTTTTTATAACTTTATAAAAAGTTTCTCTTGCGCACGAGATACATGTCTAAAAAAAAAAAAAAAAGAATTATACATTTTTTATTTTTATATATTTTTTTATAACTTTATAAAAAGTTTCTCGTGCGCACAAGATACATGTCTAAAAAAAAAAAAAAAGAATTATACATTTTTTATTATTATTTTTTTATAACTTTATAAAAAGTTTCTCTTGCGCACGAGATACATGTCTAGAAAAAAAAAAAAAGAATTATACATTTTATATTATTTTTTTTATTTTTATAACTTTATAAAAAGTTTCTCTTGCGCACGAGATATATGTCTAAAAAAAAAAGAATTATAAATTTTTTTTTAATTTTTTTTTTTTATAACTTTATAAAAAGTCTCTCTTGCGCACGAGATACATGTCTAAAAAAAAAAAAAAAAGAATTATAAATTTTTTATTATTATTTTTTTATAACTTTATAAAAAGTTTCTCTTGCGCACGAGATACATGTCTAGAAAAAAAAAAAAAGAATTATACATTTTTTATTATTTTTTTTATTTTTATAACTTTATAAAAAGTTTCTCTTGCGCACGAGATATATGCCTAAAAAAAAAAGAATTATAAATTTTTTTTATTTTTTTTTATAACTTTATAAAAAGTCTCTCTTGCGCACGAGATACATGTCTAAAAAAAAAAAAAAAAAGAATTATACATTTTTTATTATTTATTTTATTTTTATAACTTTATAAAAAGTTTCTCTTGCGCACGAGATATATGTCTAAAAAAAAAAAGAATTATACATTTTTTATCTTTATATATTTTTTTATAACTTTATAAAAAGTTTCTCGTGCGCACGAGATACATGTCTAAAAAAAAAAAGAATTATACATTTTTTATTATTATTTTTTGTTTTATAACTTTATAAAAAGTTTCTCATGCGCACGAGATACATGTCTAAAAAAAAAAAAAGAATTATACATTTTTTATTATTATTTTTTTATAACTTTATAAAAAGTTTCTCTTGCGCACGAGATACATGTCTAGAAAAAAAAAAAAGAATTATACATTTTTTATTATTTTTTTTATTTTTATAACTTTATAAAAAGTTTCTCTTGCGCACGAGATGTATGCCTAAAAAAAAAAGAATTATAAATTTTTTTTATTTATTTTTTTTTTATAACTTTATAAAAAGTCTCTCTTGCGCACGAGATACATGTCTAAAAAAAAAAAAAAAAGAATTATACATTTTTTATTATTTCTTTTATTTTTATAACTTTATAAAAAGTTTCTCTTGCGCACGAGATATATGTCTAAAAAAAAAAAGAATTATACATTTTTTATCTTTATATATTTTTTTATAACTTTATAAAAAGTTTCTCGTGCGCACGAGATACATGTCTAAAAAAAAAAAGAATTATACATTTTTTATTATTATTTTTTGTTTTATAACTTTATAAAAAGTTTCTCATGCGCACGAGATACATGTCTAAAAAAAAAAAGAATTATACATTTTTTATTATTATTTTTTGTTTTATAACTTTATAAAAAGTTTCTCATGCGCACGAGATACATGTCTAAAAAAAAAAAAGAATTATACATTTTTTATTATTATTTTTTTATAACTTTATAAAAAGTTTCTCTTGCGCACGAGAAACATGTCTAAAAAAAAAAAAAAAAGAATTATACATTTTTTATTTTTATATATTTTTTTATAACTTTATAAAAAGTTTCTCGTGCGCACGAGATACATGTCTAAAAAAAAAAAAAAGAATTATACATTTTTTATTATTATTTTTTTATAACCTTATAAAAAGTTTCTCTTGCGCACGAGAAACATGTCTAAAAAAAAAAAAAAAGAACTATACATTTTTTTTTTTTATATATTTTTTTATAACTTTATAAAAAGTTTCTCGTGCGCACAAGATACATGTCTAAAAAAAAAAAAAAGAATTATACATTTTTTATTATTATTTTTTTATAACTTTATAAAAAGTTTCTCTTGCGCACGAGATACATGTCTAGAAAAAAAAAAAAAGAATTATACATTTTTTATTATTTTTTTTATTTTTATAACTTTATAAAAGTTTCTCTTGCGCACGAGATACATGTCTAAAAAAAAAAAAAAAAGAATTATACTTTTTTTTTTTTTTTTTTTATAACTTTATAAAAAGTTTCTCTTGCGCACGAGATACATGTCTAAAAAAAAAAAAAAGAATTATACATTTTTTATTATTATTATTTTTTTTATAACTTTATAGAAAGTTTCTCTTGCGCACGAGATACATGTCTAAAAAAAAAAAGAATTATACATTTTTTTTTTTTTTTTATAACTTTATAAAAAGTTTCTCTTGCGCACGAGATACATGTCTAAAAAAAAAAAAAAAAGAATTATACATTTTTTATTATTTTTTTTATTTTTATAACTTTATAAAAAGTTTCTCTTGCGCACGAGATGCATGTCTAAAAAAAAAAAAAAAGAATTATACATTTTTTATTATTATTATTTTTTATAACTTTATAAAAAGTTTCTCTTGCGCACGAGATATATGTCTAAAAAAAAAAAAAAAAAATTATACATTTTTTATTTTTATATATTTTTTTATAACTTTATAAAAAGTTTCTCGTGGGCACGAGATACATGTCTAAAAAAAAAATAAAAAAATAATTATACATTTTTTATTATTATTATTTTTTTATAACTTTATAAAAAGTTTCTCGTGCGCACGAGATACATGTCTAAAAAAAAAAAAGAATTATACATTTTTTATTTTTATATATTTTTTTATAACTTTATAAAAAGTTTCTCTTGCGCACGAGATACATGTCTAAAAAAAAAAAAAAAAGAATTATACATTTTTTATTTTAATATTTTTTTTATAACTTTATAAAAAGTTTCTCTTGCGCACGAGATACATGTCTAAAAAAAAAAAAAAAGAATTATACATTTTTTGTTTTTATATTTTTTTTAATAACTTTATAAAAAGTCTTCTTGCGCACGAGATACATGTCTAAAAAAAAAAAAAAGAATTATAAATTTTTTATTATTATTTTTATTTTTATAACTTTATAAAAAGTTTCTCTTGCGCGCGAGATATATGTCAAAAAAAAAAAAAGAATGATACATTTTTTATTTTTATATTTTTTTTTATAACTTTATAAAAAGTTTCTCTTGCGCACGAGATACATGTCTAAAAAAAAAAGAATTATACATTTTTTATTATTATTTTTTTTTTATAACTTTATAAAAAGTCTCTCTTGCGCACGAGATACATGTCTAAAAAAAAAAAAAAAAAAAAAAAAAGAATTATACATTTTTTATTATTATTATTTTTTAATAACTTTATAAAAAGTCTCTCTTGCGCACGAGATATATGTCTAAAAAAAAAAAAAAAAGAATTATAAATTTTTTATTTTTATATTTTTTTTATAACTTTATAAAAAGTTTCTCTTGCGCACGAGATACATGTCTAAAAAAAAAAAAAAGAATTATACATTTTTTATTTTTATATTTTTTTTATAACTTTATAAAAAGTTTCTCGTGTGCACGAGATACATGTCTAAAAAAAAAAAAAAAGAATTATACATTTTTTATTATTTTTTTATTTTTATAACTTTATAAAAAGTTTCTCTTGCGCACGAGATACATGTCTAAAAAAAAAAAAAAGAATTATACATTTTTTATTTTATTTTTTATAACTTTATAAAAAGTTTCTCTTGCGCACGAGATATATGTCTAAAAAAAAAAAAGAATTATACATTTTTTATTTTTATATATTTTTTTATAACTTTATAAAAAGTCTCTCTTGCGCACGAGATATATGTCTAAAAAAAAAAAAAAAAAAGAATTATACATTTTTTATTATTATTTTTTTTTAATAACTTTATAAAAAGTCTCTCTTGCGCACGAGATATATGTCTAAAAAAAAAAAAAAAAGAATTATACATTTTTTTTTTTTATATTTTTTTTATAACTTTATAAAAAGTTTCTTTGCGCACGAGATACATGTCTAAAAAAAAAAAAAAAGAATTATACATTTTTTATTTTTATATTTTTTTTATAACTTTATAAAAAGTTTCTCGTGTGCACGAGATACATGTCTAAAAAAAAAAAAAAGAATTATACATTTTTTATTATTTTTTTATTTTTATAACTTTATAAAAAGTTTCTCTTGCGCACGAGATACATGTCTAAAAAAAAAAAAAGAATTATACATTTTTTATTTTATTTTTTATAACTTTATAAAAAGTTTCTCTTGCGCACGAGATATATGTCTAAAAAAAAAAAAGAATTATAAATTTTTTATTTTTATATTTTTTTTTATAACTTTATAAAAAGTCTCTCTTGCGCACGAGATATATGTCTAAAAAAAAAAAAGAAAAAAAAGAATTATACATTTTTTATTATTATTTTTTTTAATAACTTTATAAAAAGTCTCTCTTGCGCACGAGATATATGTCTAAAAAAAAAAAGAATTATACATTTTTTATTTTTATATATTTTTTTATAACTTTATAAAGTCTCTCTTGCGCACGAGATACATGTCTAAAAAAAAAAAAAGAATTATACATTTTTTATTTTTAGATTTTTTTATAACTTTATAAAAAGTTTCTCGTGCGCACGAGATATATGTCTAAAAAAAAAAAAAGAATTATACATTTTTTATTATTATTATTTTTTATAACTTTAAAAAAAGTTTCTCTTGCGCACGAGATACATGTCTAAAAAAAAAAGAATTATACATTTTTTATTTTTATATTTTTTTTATAACTTTATAAAAAGTCTCTCTTGCGCACGAGATACATGTCTAAAAATAAAATAAAAAAGAATTATACATTTTTTATTATTTTTTTTATTTTTATAACTTTATAAAAAGTTTGTCTTGCGCACGAGATATATGTCTAAAAAAAAAAAAGAATTATACATTTTTTATTTTTATATATTTTTTTATAACTTTATAAAAAGTCTCTCTTGCACATGAGATACATGTCTAAAAAAAAAAAAAAAAGAATTATACATTTTTTATTATTTTTTAAATTTTTATAACTTTATAAAAAGTTTCTCTTGGGCACGAGATACATGTCTAAAAAAAAAAAAGAATTATACATTTTTTATTTTTTTTATAACTTTATAAAAAGTTTCTCGTGCGCACGAGATACATGTCTAAAAAAAAAAAAAAAGAATTATACATTTTTTATTATTATTAATTTTTTATAACTTTATAAAACGTTTCTCTTGCGCACGAGATACATGTCCAAAAAAAAAGAATTATACATTTTTTATTATTATTTTTTTTTAATAACTTTATAAAAAGTTTCTCTTGCGCACGAGATACATGTCTAAAAAAAAAAAAAAGAATTATACATTTTTTATTTTTATATTTTTTTTATAACTTTATAAAAAGTTTCTTGTGCGCACGAGATACATGTCTAAAAAAAAAAAAGAATTATACATTTTTTATTATTATTTTTTTTTATAACTTTATAAAAAGTTTCTCTTGCGCACGAGATACATGTCAAAAAAAAAAAAAGAATTATACATTTTTTATTATTTTTTTAATTTTTATAACTTTATAAAAAGTTTCTCTTGCGCACGAGATATATGTCTAAAAAAAAAAAGAATAAAACATTTTTTATTTTTATATTTTTTTTATAACTTTATAAAAAGTCTCTCTTGCGCACGAGATACATGTCTAAAAAAAAAAAAAAAGAATTATACATTTTTTATTATTTTTTTAATTTTTATAACTTTATAAAAAGTTTCTCGTGCGCACGAGATACATGTCTAAAAAAAAAAAAGAATTATACATTTTTTATTTTTATTTTTTTTTATAACTTTATAAAAAGTTTCTCTTGCGCACGAGATATATGTCAAAAAAAAAAAAAAAGAATTATACATTTTTTATTTTTATATTTTTTTTTATAACGTTATAAAAAGTTTCTCGTGCGCACGAGATACATGTCTAAAAAAAAAAAAAATAATTATACATTTTTTTTTTTAATTTTTTTTTTATAACTTTATAAAAAGTCTCTCTTGCGCACGAGATACATGTCTAAAAAAAAAAAAGAATTATACATTTTTTATTATTATTATTTTTTATAACTTTATAAAAAGTTTCTCTTGCGCACGAGATACATGTCTAAAAAAAAAACAAAAAGAATTATACATTTTTTATTTTTTTATTTTTTTTATAACTTTATAAAACGTTTCTCTTGCGCACGAGATACATGTCTAAAAAAAAAAAAAGAATTATAAATTTTTTATTATTATTTTTATTTTTATAACTTTATAAAAAGTTTCTCTTGCGCATGAGATACATGTCTAAAAAAAAAAGATTATACATTTTTTATTATTATTTTTTTTATAACTTTATAAAAAGTTTCTCTGCGCACGAGATACATGTCTAAAAAAAAAAAAAAGAATTATACATTTTTAATTTTTTTATTTTTTTTATAACTTTATAAAAAGTTTCTCTTGCGCACGAGATACATGTCTAAAAAAAAAAAGAATTATACATTTTTTATTTTTTTTTATAACTTTATAAAAAGTTTCTCTTGCGCACGAGATACATGTCGAAAAAAAAAAAAATAATAATAATTATACATTTTTTATTATTATTTTTTTTCTATAACTTTATAAAAAGTTTCTCGTGCGCACGAGATACATGTCTAAAAAAAAAAAAAAAAGAATTATACATTTTTATTTTTATTTTTTATAACTTTATAAAAAGTTTCTCTTGCGCACGAGATATATGTCTAAAAAAAAAAAAAGAATTATAAATATTTTATTTTTATATATTTTTTTATAACTTTATAAAAAGTCTCTCTTGCGCACGAGATACATGTCTAAAAAAAAAAAAAAAGAATTATACATTTAAAAAAAAAATTTTTTTTTATAACTTTATAAAAAGTTTCTCTTGCGCACGAGATACATGTCGAAAAAAAAATTAAAAAAAAGAATTACATTTTTTATTATTATTTTTTTTCTATAACTTTATAAAAAGTTTCTCGTGCGCACGAGATACATGTCTAAAAAAAAAAAAAAAGAATTATACATTTTTATTTTTATTTTTTATAACTTTATAAAAAGTTTCTCTTGCGCACGAGATATATGTCTAAAAAAAAAAAAGAATTATACATTTTTTATTTTTATATTTTTTTTTATAACTTTATAAAAAGTCTCTCTTGCGCACGAGATACATGTCTAAAAAAAAAAAAGAATTATTTATTTTTTATTATTATTATTTTTTTATAACTTTATAAAAAGTTTCTCTTGCGCACGAGATACATGTCTAAAAAAAAAAAAAAAATTATACATTTTTTATTTTTATATATTTTTTTATAACTTTATAAAAAGTTTCTCGTGCGCACGAGATACATGTCAAAAAAAAAAAAGAATTATACATTTTTTATTTATTTTTTATTTTTATAACTTTATAAAAAGTTTCTCTTGCGCACGAGATATATGTCTAAAAAAAAAAAAAAGAAGAATTATAAATTTTTTATTTTTATATTTTTTTTATAACGTTATAAAAAGTTTCTCTTGCGCACGAGATATATGTCTAAAAAAAAAAAGAATTATACATTTTTTATTTTTACATATTTTTTTATAACTTTATAAAAAGTCTCTCTTGCGCACGAGATACATGTCTAAAAAAAAAAAAAAAAGAATTATAAATTTTTTATTTATTTTTATAACTTTATAAAAAGTTTCTCTTGCGCACGAGATACATGTCTAAAAAAAAAAAAAGAATTATACATTTTTTATTATTATTTTTTTTTATAACTTTATAAAAAGTCTCTCTTGCGCACGAAATACATGTCTAAAAAAAAAAAAAAAGAATTATACATTTTTTATTTTATTTTTTATTTTTATAACTTTATAAAAAGTTTCTCGTGCGCACGAGATACATGTCTAAAAAAAAAAAAAAGAATTATACATTTTTGTAAAAATTTTTTTTTATAACTTTATAAAAAGTTTCTCTTGCGCACGAGATACATGTCGAAAAAAAAATAAAAAAAAAGAATTATACATTTTTTATTATTATTTTTTTTTCTATAACTTTATAAAAAGTTTCTCTTGCGCACGAGATACATGTCTAAAAAAAAAAAAAAGAATTATAAATTTTTTATTTTTATATATTTTTTTATAACTTTATAAAAAGTTTCTCTTGCGCACGAGATACATGTCGAAAAAAAAATAAAAAAAAAGAATTATACATTTTTTATTATTATTATTTTTTTTTATAACTTTATAAAAAGTTTCTCGTGCGCACGAGATACATGTCTAAAAAAAAAAAAAGAATTATACATTTTTTATTATTATTTTTTTTTTTTATAACTTTATAAAAAGTTTCTCGTGCGCACGAGATACATGTCTAAAAAAGAAAAAAAGAACTATACATTTTTTATTTTTATATATTTTTTTATAACTTTATAAAAAGTCTCTCGTGCGCACGAGATACATGTCTAAAAAAAAAAAGAATTATACATGTTTTATTATTATGTTTTTTTATATAACTTTATAAAAAGTCTCTCTTGCGCACGAGATACATGTCTAAAAAAAAAAAAAGAATTATACATTTTTTATTATTTTTTAAATTTTTTTAACTTTATAAAAAGTTTCTCTTGCGCACGAGATACATGTCTAAAAAAAAAAAAAAAGAATTATACATTTTTTATTTTTATATATTTTTTTATAACTTTATAAAAAGTTTCTCTTGCGCACAAGATACATGTCTAAAAAAAAAAAAAAAAAGAATTATACATTTTTTATTATTTTTTTAATTTTTATAACTTTATAAAAAGTTTCTCTTGTGCACGAGATACATGTCTAAAAAAAAAAAGAATTATACTTTTTTTGATTTTTTTATAACTTTATAAAAAGTTTCTCGTGCGCACGAGATACATGTCTAAAAAAAAAAAAAGAATTATACATTTTTTATTATTATTATTTTTTATATAACTTTATAAAAAGTTTCTCTTGCGCACGAGGTACATGTCTAAAAAAAAAAAAAAGAATTATACATTTTTTATTATTTTTTTTATTTTTATAACTTTATAAAAAGTTTCTCTTGCGCACGAGATACATGTCTAAAAAAAAAAAAAAAAAGAATTATACATTTTTTATTTTTATATATTTTTTTATAACTTTATAAAAAGTTTCTCGTGCGCACGAGATACATGTCTAAAAAAAAAAAAGAATTATACATTTTTTATTATTATTTTTTTTTTATAACTTTATAAAAAGTC
>NC_084553.2:592500-627500 GCF_033978685.3 Nerophis lumbriciformis
AAGCTACCTCGAGGTTTATGTTGCAAATTTCGACACAAAAAAAACGCTCCGACGTGAGTAAAGTGAGGCCCCACTTTTCCCCAAAAAAATACGCTAGCTTGATGCTAATATACATTGGCTCTCCCATTGACACGCTACTGATTAGCATTAGCGATTTTACACGGCGATCGCAACAGCTCCAAATTTGTTCGTGAAAACTACAACCAAGACGCACCTTTCAATCAAACGGCCGCTGCGTAATAAGTGCAGTGTACTTACATTGTTAACACTTTTTAGGGCGCAACAGAAAACACACACAGTTATCATAACTAGCTCATTGATAAATGTTGCGATAAAAGAATATATTAATATTTATTACTACACACAAAAGTACCAAAAATTGGTACCGTTGAATATTGGTATTGATTCCCAGGTACCGGGAACTGGGACCGTATCGGTTCAAATCCATCCCTAATTGTTTGCGTGTTGGTATGGATGTAAGGTATACTTTTGTACATGTATATGTACAACATGTATATATGTACAACATGTATATGTACATGTATATATGTACAACATGTATATGTACAACATGTATATGTACATGTATATATGTACAACATGTACATACAGTATACATGTATATATGTCCAACATGTATATGTACATGTATATATGTCCAACATGTATATACAGTATACATGTACAGTATATACTGTATGTACAACATGTATATGTACATGTACAACATATATATATAGATGTATATATGTACATCTATATGTACATGTATAAATGTACAACATGTATATGTACATGTGTACATGTACATGTTAATATGTACATTAATATGTACATGTACATATGTATATGGACAACATGTATATGTACATGTATATATGTACAACATGCATATGCATATGTACATGTATATGTACAACATGTATATGCATATGTACATGTATATATGTACAACATGTATATGTACATGTATATATGTACAACATGTATATACAGTATACATGTATATATGTCCAACATGTATATGTACATGTATATATGGATGGATGGATGGATATATGTCCAACATGTATATGTACATGTATATATGTCCAACATGTATATACAGTATACATGTACAGTATATACTGTATGTACAACATGTATATGTACATGTACAACATATATATATATAGATGTATATATGTACAACATGTATATGTACATGTATATATGTACAACATGTATATGTACATGTGTATATGTACATGTTAATATGTACATTAATATGTACATGTACATATGTATATGGACAACATGTATATGTATATGTATAACATGTATATGTATATGTACATGTAAATATGTACATTAATGTGTACATGTACAGTATATACTGTATGTACAACATGTATATGTACATGTACAACACGTATATATAGATGTATGTATGTACATCATGTATATGTACATGTATGTATGTATGTACAACATGTATATGTACATGTGTATATGTACATGTTAATATGTACATTAGTATGTACATGTACATATGTATATGGACAACATGTATACGTATATGTACATGTATATATGTACATGTAAATATGTACATTAATATGTACATGTACATATGTATATGGACAACATGTATACGTATATGTACATGTATATATGTACATGTAAATATGTACATTATTATGTACATGTACATATGTATATGTACATGTCTGTGTACATGTATACTACATGCCTCATAACAATGTCCCTCTAAAAAAAACGCCACTAAAGAAAAAATAGAAAGGTATACTTTTGTACATGTACAACATGTATATGTACAACATGTATATGTATATGTACATGTATATATGTACAAAATGTATATTTACATGTATATATGTACAACAAGTATATGTACATGTTTATGTACATGTACAACATCTATATATACATGTATATATGTACAATATGTATATGTACATGTATATGTACATGTAAATATGTACATGTACATATGTATATGTAGAACATGTACATGTATATGTACAACATGTATATGTACATGTACATATTTACATGTACATGTATATGTATACATGCCTCACAACAATGTCCCTCTAAAAAAACGGCACTAAAGAAATAATAGAAATGCGTAAACAACAACAACAACAACAACACAACCGACCTCAGTCTGGTCGCCGTGTGGGAGAATTTTCAGGTCCGCTCTGAGGCTGCACACGTCCAAGACGCTTTCATACCTGCAGACAGTCTGGTATCAATATTTTTCAAAAATTCCCAAATTTCCATGAAATTCCCTTTCAAATTGAATGGGAAAACATCTCAAAATGAATCACATTTTTTAAACCCGATTCTGACATTTCAACCATCCACCCACAATGCTTAACAGTAAGCTTAACAATAACAATAAGCTCTTAAAAATAAGGAATATAATAATAATAATAATAATAATAGATTTTATTTGTAAAAAGCACTTTACATTGAGTAAACAACCTCAAAGTGCTACAGTGTATTAAAAAAAATAAAAATAATTAAAGCTGCAAGCAGCATTGGTCGGGCCCGCGTATTTGGCAGGTGCTAGTCCTAAGTGTCCCAATACTTTTGTCCAGTTTTAGTCCTAAGCGTCCCAATACTTTTGTCCAGTTTTAGTCCTAAGTGTCCCAAAACTTTTGTCCAGTTTTAGTCCTTAATGTCCCAATACTTTTGTCAAGTTGTAGTCCTAAGTGTCCCAATACTTTTGTCCAGTGTAAGTGTCCCAATACTTTTGTCCAGTGTAAGTGTCCCAATACCTTAGTCCAGTGGTAGTCATAAGTGTCCCAATACTTTTGTCTACTATTAGTCCGAAGTGTCCCAATACTTTTGTTCAGTGGTAGTCCTAAGTGTCCCAATACTTTTGTCAAGTTGTAGTCCTAAGTGTCCCAATACTTTTGTCCAGCTGTAGTCCTAAGTGTCCCAATACTTTTGTCCAGTGGTAGTCCCAATACTTTTGGCCAGTTTTCATCTTAACTGTCCCAATACTTGTGTCCAGTTTTAGTCGTAAGTGTCCCAATACTTTTGTACAGTGGTAGTCCGAAGTGTCCCAATACTTTTGTCAAGTTGTAGTCCTAAGTGTCCCAATACTTTTGTCCAGTTGTAGTCGTAAGTGTCCCAATACTTTTGTCCAGTTGTAGTCGTAAGTGTCCCAATACTTTTGTCCAGTGGTAGTCCCAAGTGTCCCAATACTTTTGTCCAGTATAAGCGTCCCAATACTTGTGTCCAGTGGTAGTCGCAAGTGTCCCAATACTATTGTCAAGTTTTAGTCCCAAGTGTCCCTATACTTTTGTCCAGTTTTCGTCATAAGGGGCCATACTACTTTTGTCTAGTGTAAGTGTCCCAATACTTTTGTCCAGTGGTAGTCCCAATACTTTTGGCCAGTTTTCATCTTAACTGTCCCAATACTTGTGTCCAGTTTTAGTCGTAAGTGTCCCAATACTTTTGTACAGTGGTAGTCCGAAGTGTCCCAATACTTTTGTCAAGTTGTAGTCCTAAGTGTCCCAATACTTTTGTCCAGTTGTAGTCGTAAGTGTCCCAATACTTTTGTCCAGTGGTAGTCCCAAGTGTCCCAATACTTTTGTCCAGTATAAGCGTCCCAATACTTGTGTCCAGTTTTAGTCGTAAGTGTCCCAATACTTTTGTACAGTGGTAGTCCGAAGTGTCCCAATACTTTTGTCAAGTTGTAGTCCTAAGTGTCCCAATACTTTTGACCAGTTGTAGTCCTAAGTGTCCCAATACTTTTGTCCAGTGGTAGTCCCAAGTGTCCCAATACTTTTGTCCAGTATAAGCGTCCCAATACTTGTGTCCAGTGGTAGTCGCAAGTGTCCCAATACTTTTGTGAGTTTTGAAGCATGTTAAGTGGGTCAAATTAGTGCTCAAAGAGGCGGCGGAATAATAATAAAACCTTAGAAAAACAATAGGTCCTTATGTCCCATTGCAAAAGGACTCCCGTTGGGATTCCTTTTACAATGGGCCATGCGGGCCCTAATAAATAAAAATAAAAACTAGAACAGCCAAATAGCTAAAACTAGTATGCATATATCTAAAAAAAAGTTTTTTTTAAAAAGAAGGGTTTTTAAGCCTTTTTTAAAAGCATCCACAGTCTGTGGTGCCCTCAGGTGGTCAGGGAGAGCGTTCCACAGACTGGGAGCGGCGGAGCAGAAAGCCCGTGTATGTCAGAAATGCTTGATAAAGTGTAAGAAAACAGTGCAAAGTGTGAAAATAACACCCGAGTGAAAGGGTTCACAAAGATTGTTAAACGCAAACTTTTTTTTGAGGGTTTTAGAGATAAAGGGGAGTTGCGACAATGGCCGGTAGTTTAGCAGAAAGCCAAAATCGGGATTACGTCTTTTAAGCAGAGGATGAAAACATGTAAAAAAAACATGTAGAAACCTGAGAAGAACTATTTTCTGTAGGTTTAGTGGCAGGAAATAACGGGTGTGCTCTAAAGTACTCCTATAGAGTACTCTCACCATAAACCTGTATGATCAACCAGACATGTTCCACGTGACCTGATAGTGGTTTTTATGACACTCTCACATTTACTCCAATCAGCTGACGAGGACTAGAAAGGAACTTTGTGGCGGTTAAACGCAGGGCGGATTACTTGGTCTTGTCCAGAGATCTTCCCATCAGGATGTTGTCTTGAACGCTGCCATGGAAGATCCAAGCCTGCTGGGAGACGTAAGCAAACGTCCCGTCGGCTGCGACCGAGCCCTGGACAAGATGCATCTGAAACACAAACCGGACATGAACGCCAAAATAAAATATGGAAGTAGTCATGTTTATTTGTCTTGACTGGAGGCAGGTGATCCGAGGAGAATCCTAGATGATCACAACAAGACTTTTGATAGCACAAGAATGTGGCAAGGAAACGGAGTATAAATATTTGGGGGTTTGGCACCAGCCGCTGGACTAGATGTGACCAATCCAAGTCTAAGACTAGATGTGACCGATCCAAGTCTAAGACTAGATGTGACCGATCTAAGTCTAAGACTAGATGTGACCGATCTAAGTCTAAGACTAGATGTGACCGATCGAAGTATAAGACTAGATGTGACAGATCTTAACTAAGACTAGATGTGACCACCAAGACTAGATGTGACCGATCCAAGTCTCAGACTAGGTGTGACCGATCTAATTCTAAGACCAGATGTGACCAATCTAAGTCTAAGACTAGATGTGATCAATCCAAGTCTAAGACTAGATGTGACTGATCCAAGTCTAAGACTAGATGTGACCGATCTAAATCTAAGATTAGATGTGACCGATCTAAATCCAAGACTAGATGTGACCAATCTAAGACTAGATGTGACCAATCTAAGTCTAAGACTAGATGTGACCGATCGAAGTCTAAGACTAGATGTGACAGATCTAAGTCTAAGACTAGATGTGACCGATCGAAGTCTAAGACTAGATGTGACAGATCTAAGTCTAAGACTAGATGTGACCAATCTAAGTGTAAGACTAGATGTGACCGATCTAAGTCTAAGACTAGATGTGACCGATCGAAGTCTAAGACTAGATGTGACCGATCGAAGTCTAAGACTAGATGTGACCGACCAAAGTCTAAGACTAGATGTGACCGATCAAAGTCTAAGACTAGATGTGACCGATCTAAGTTTAAGATTAGATCCATCCATCCATTTTCTACCGCTTATTCCCTTTGGGGTCGCGGGGGCGCTGGAGCCTATCTCAGCTACAATCGGGCGGAAGGCGGGGTACACCCTGGACAAGTCGCCACCTCATCGCAGTAAGCTTAGATGTGACCGATCTAAGTCTAAGACTAGATGTGACCACCAAGACTAGATGTGACCGATCCAAGTCTAAGACTAGATGTGACCGATCTTAATCTAAGACTAGATGTGACGATCCAAGCCTAAGACTAGGTGTGACCGATCTAATTCTAAGACTAGATGTGACCAATCTAAGTCTAAGACTAGATGTGACCGATCCAAGTCTAAGACTAGATGTGACCGATCTAATTCTAAGACTAGATGTGACCAATCTAAGTCTAAGACTAGATGTGACCGATCCAAGTCTAAGACTAGATGTGACCGATCTAATTCTAAGACTAGATGTGACCAATCTAAGTCTAAGACTAGATGTGACCGATCTAAGTCTAAGACTAGATGTGACCAGTCTAAGACTTGATGTGACGAGTCTAAGTCTAAGACTAGATGTGACCAGTCTAAGTCTAAGACTAGATGTGACCAATCTAAGTCTAATACTAGATGTGACCAATCTAAGACTTGATTTGACCGATCCAAGTCTAAGACTAGATGTGACCGATCCAAGTCTAAGACTAGATGTGACCAGTCTAAATCCAAGACTAGATGTGACCAGTCTAAGTCTAAGTCTAGATGTGACTGATCCAAGTTTAAGACTAGATGTGACCAGTCTAAGTCTAGATGTGACCAATCTAAGTCTAAGACTAGATGTGACCAGTCTAAGTCTAAGACTAGATGTGACCGATCCAAGTCTAAGACTAGATGTGACCGATCTAAGTTTAAGATTAGATGTGACCGATCTAAGTCTAAGACTAGATGTGACCGATCTTAACTAAGACTAGATGTGACCACCACGACTAGATGTGACCGATCCAAGTCTAAGAGTAGGTGTGACCGATCTAATTCTAAGACTAGATGTGACCAATTTAAGTCTAAGACTAGATGTGACCAATCCAAGTCTAAGACTAGATGTAACCAGTCTAAGTCTAAGACTAGATGTGATCGATCTAAGTCTAAGACTAGATGTGACCAGTCTAAGTCTAAGACTAGATGTGATCGATCTAAGTCTAAGACTAGATGTGACCAATCTAAGTCTAAGACTAGATGTGACCAGTCTAAGTCTAAGACTAGATGTGACCAGTCTAAGTCTAAGACTAGATGTGACTGCAAGCTGGGTCATCACTTAGGTTTAGTGTGTCCAAAGGTTAGTGACTCGATGTTAGGGTTAGAAAAGTAGAAAAGTCACCTGCTCCAAAATGGCTGCAATCAGCGAAGTCTTCCCGCTGGCCACATTGCCACACACGCCCAGCAAGTTGCCCTGCGGGGACAAAACACACTAATTGACTTCTGCATTCTGCGCTCGTCCTCCGGCACGTCGCTCACCTTAGGGAGTGTGAAGGAAATGTTCCTCACCTTAGGGAGTGTGAAGGAAATGTTCCTCACCTTAGGGAGTGTGAAGGAAATGTTCCTCACCTTAGGGAGTGTGAAGGAAACGTTCCTCAAAGTAGGCAGAACGTCACGTTCTCCATCGCTCACCTTAGGGAGTGTGAAGGAAATGTTCCTCAAAGTTGGCAGAACGTCACGTTCTCCATCGCTCACCTTAGGGAGTGTGAAGGAAATGTTCCTCAAAGTTGGCAGAAGGTCACGTTCTCCATCCTGGGACACCTCACTTGCCTGGTGTCCCACGCCGCCCTCGCCGGGCGCACTACCGCCATTGGCCACGGTGGCCTGGGGGGCGCTGCGGCCGCCTGGCTTGTTCCAGGACAAGGTGGCGTTGTCAATCACGATGGCCGAGTCACTGGCCGTCCTTTGCACCAAGTAGGGGTCTGGGTTCTGGATCAGCAGTATCTTCTGAAGAAGAACACGAGGGAGAGATTATACAGTAAAGATACGATATCACACTTTAAAAATAGATACGGTACAGGAAAGGTGTGATATCAAACATTAAAAATAGATACGGTACAGTAAAGGTGTGATATCAAACATTAAAAATAGATACGGTACAGTAAAGGTGTGATATCAAACATTAAAAATAGATACGGTACAGTAAAGGTGTGATATCAAACATTAAAAATAGATACGGTACAGTAAAGACATGATTTCAAAAATAAAAAATGGATACGGTACAGCAAGAGGTGGTATCAAACATTAAAAATAGATACGGTACAGTAAAGACGTGATATCAAACATAAAAAATGGATACGGTACAGTAGAGAGGTGATATCAAACATTAAAAATAGATACGGTACAGTAAAGATGTGATATCAAACATTAAAAATAGATACTGTACAGTAAAGACGTGATATCAAACATTAAAAATAGATACGATACAGTAAAGAGGTGATATCAAATATTAAAAATGGATACGGTACAGTAAAGACGTGATATCAAACATAAAAAATGGATACGGTAGAGTAGAGAGGTGATATCAAACATTAAAAATAGATACGGTACAGTAAAGACGTGATATCAAACATAAAAAATGGATACAGTAGAGTAGAGAGGTGATATCAAACATTAAAAATAGATACGGTACAGTAAAGATGTGATATCAAACATTAAAAATGGATACGGTACAGTAAAGACGTGATATCAAACATTACAAATAGATACGATACAGTAAAGATGTGATATCAAATATTACAAATGGATACGGTACAGTAAAGATGTGATATCAAACATTAAAAATGGATACAGTATAGTAAAGATGTGATATCAAACAAAAAAATAGATACGGTACAGTAAATATGTGATATCAAACAAAAAAAATAGATACGGTACAGTAAATATGTGATATCAAACATAAAAAAATAGATACAGTACAGTAAAGACATGATTTCAAAAATAAAAAATGGATACGGTACAGTAAGAGGTGGTATCAAACATTAAAAATGGATACGGTACAGTAAAGACGTGATATCAAACATAAAAATGGATACGGTACAGTAGAGAGGTGATATCAAACATTTAAAATAGATACGGTATAGTAAAGATGTGATATCAAACATTAAAAATAGATACTGTACAGTAAAGACGTGATATCAAACATTAAAAATAGATACGATACAGTAAAGATGTGATATCAAATATGAAAAATTGATACGGTACAGTAAAGATGTGATATCAAACATTAAAAATGGATACGGTACAGTAGAGAGGTGATATCAAACATTAAAAATAGATACGGTACAGTAAAGATGTGATATCAAACATTACAAATGATATGGTACAGTAAAGATGTGATATCAAACATTAAAAATAGATATGGTACAGTAGAGATATGATATCAAATGTTAAACGTGGATACGGTACAGTAAAGATGTGATATCAAATATTAAAAATAGATACTGTACAATAAAGACGTGATATCAAACATTAAAAATGTATACGTACAGTAAAGAGGTGATATCAAACTTTGAAAATGGATACGGTACAGTAAAGACGTGATATCAAAGATTAAAAATAGATATGGTGAAGTAAAGATGTGATATCAAACATATGCAGCATATAAATTTCAATATAAAAAAAAAAAATCTGTGCAGAAAAATTCGCCGTGTAAAATAATTTGGTGTTTAAAAATTCAGTGTAAAATAATAATAATTGTGCAAAATTCAGTGTAGAAATTTCAATGTAAAAAAAAAATCAGTGCAGAAAATTTCACCGTGTACAAATATTGTGTAAAATAATTTGGTGTTTAAAAATTCTGTGTAAAATAATAATAATCGTACAAAAATTCTATGTACAAATTTCAATATTATAAACAAAAATCAGTGCAGAAAATTTCACTGTGTAAAATAATTTGGTGCTTAAAAATTCAGTGTAAAATAATACTAATCGTGCAAAAATTCAGCATATAAATTTCAATATAAAAAAAATAAAATCGGTGCAGAAAAGTTCACAGTGTAAAATAATTTGGTGTTTAAAAATTCAGTGTAAAATAAAAAAAATCGTGCAAAAATTCAGTGTATAAATTTCAATGAAAAAATAAAATAAAAATCAGTGCAGAAAATTTCACAGTGTAAAATAATTGTTTAAAAATTCAGTGTAAAATAATAAAAATCGTGCAAAAATTCAGTGTGTGAATTTCAATTAGAAAAAAAAAATCAGTGCAGAAAATTTCACTGTGTAAAATAATTGTTTAAAAATTTAGTGTAAAATAATAAAAAATGTGCAAAAATTCAGTGTATAAATTTCCATATATAAATAAAATCAGTGCAGAAAATTTCACCGTGTACAAATATTGTGTAAAATAACTTGGTGTTTAAAAATTCTGTGTAAAATAATAATAATCGTGCAAAAATTCGATGTACAAATTTCAATATAATAAACAAAAATCAGTGCAGAAAATTTCACTGTGTAAAATAATTTGGTGCTTAAAAATTCAGTGTAAAATAATACTAATCGTGCAAAAATTCAGCATATAAATTTCAATATAAAAAAAATTAAATCGGTGCAGAAAAGTTCACCGTGTAAAATAATTTGGTGTTTAAAAATTCAGTGTAAAATAAAAAAAATCGTGCAAAAATTTAGTGTATAAATTTCAATGAAAAAATAAAATAAAAATCAGTGCAGAAAATTTCACAGTGTAAAATAATTGTTTAGAAATTCAGTGTAAAATAATAAAAATCGTGCAAAAATTCAGTATATAAATTTCCATATATAAAAAAAATCAGTGCAGAAAATTTCACTGTGTAAAAATTCAGTGTAAGATAATAATAATCGTGCAAAATTCAGTGTAGAAATTTCAATATATAAAAAAAAAATAAGTGCAGAAAATTTCATTGTGTAAAAATTCAGTGTAAACAATAATAATCGTGCAAAAATTCAATGTATAAATTTCAATATAATAAACAAAAATCAGGGCAGAAAATGTCACTGTGTAAAATAATTTGGCGCTTAAAAATTCAGTGTAAAATAATATTAATCGTGCACAAATTCAGCATATAAATTTTATTATAAAAAAAATAAAATCGGTGCAGAAAAGTTCACCGTGTAAAATAATTTAGTGTTTAAAAAGTCAGTCTAAAATAATACAAATCGTGCAAAAATTCAGTGTATAAATTTCATTAAAAATAAAAATAAATCAGTGCAGAAAATTTCACTGTGTAAAATAATTGTTTAAAAATTTAGTGTAAAATAATAAAAATTGTGCAAAAATTCAGTGTATAAATTTCCATATATAAATAAAATCAGTGCAGAAAATTTCACTGTGTAAAAATTCAGTGTAAAATAATAATAATCGTGCAAAATTCAGTGTAGAAATTTCAATATAAAAAAAAAAATCAGTGCAGAAAATTTCACCGTGTAAATATTCTGTGTAAAATAATTTGCTGTTTAAATTTTTTGTGTAAAATAATAATAATCGTGCAAAGATTCTATGTACAAACTTCAATATAATAAACAAAAATCAGTGCAGAAAATTTCACTGTGTAAAATAATTTGGTGCTTAAAAATTCAGTGTAAAATATTACTAATCGTGCAAAAATTCAGCATATAAATTTCAATATAAAAAAAATAAAATCGGTGCAGAAAAGTTCACAGTGTAAAATAATTTGGTGTTTAAAAATTCAGTGTAAAATAATATAAATCGTGCAAAAATTCAGTGTATAAATTTCAATGAAGAAATTAAATAAAAATCAGTGCAGAAAATTTCACAGTGTAAAATAATTGTTTAAAAGTTCAGTGTAAAATAATAAAAATTGTGCAAAAATTCAGTATATAAATTTCCATATATATAAAAAAATAAATAAGTGCAGAAAATTTCATTGTGTAAAAATTCAGTGTAAACAATAATAATCGTGCAAAAATTCAATGTATAAACTTCAATAAAAAAAACAAAAATCAGGGCAGAAAATGTCACTGTGTAAAATAATTTGGCGCTTAAAAATTCAGTGTAAAATAATATTAATCGTGCACAAATTCAGCATATACATTTTATTATAAAAAAAATAAAATCGGTGCAGAAAAGTTCACCGTGTAAAATAATTTAGTGTTTAAAAAGTCAGTCTAAAATAATACAAATCGTGCAAAAATTCAGTGTATAAATTTCAATAAAAAAAAAAAATCAGTGCAGAAAATTTCACTGTGCAAAATAATTGTTTAAAAATTCAGTGTAAAATAATAAAAATCGTGCAAAAATTCAGTGTAGAAATTTCAATATAAAAAAAAAAAAATCAGTGCAGAAAATTTCACCGTGTAAAAATTCTGTGTAAAATAATTTGCTGTTTAAAATTTTTGTGTAAAATAATAATAATCATGCAAAAATTCAGTGTATAAATTTCAATACAAAAAAAAAAAAATCAGTGCAGAAAATATTATCAACTCGCCTTGGTTTAGGAATCTTGTACAAAAATATCAAATGTCTTTTTATTATGGTGACGGCCACATCACGGTGCGGATGCCTTGTTGTTTTTGCACGGAGACATCTGGCCCGGGCAACAATCTGTCATGTGGAACACTAACACGCCGCAGCCTCCTCCGCCAGTTGCCTGGCAACCGCCCGGCCACCCAAAAAAAAATAAAAAATAAAAAAAATAAAACGCTCTCCCCGGGAAGTTTGCAGCAATGAAAGGAAATGAGAGCGTTTAATCGGAGACGGTCTCCAAGACTAAAGGAAGAAAGACAAACAGACCTTGAGACGCGAGATGGACACGGTGGCCTCGGCCAGGGTCTTGACGGACATGGGCATCAGAGCCAGGCAGAAGCGCATGGCGTTGAAGATGGCGATGGTGGTGAAGGCCTGGGGACCACAAAATGTCATCGCTATTTAATCAATTGTCCTATAGATGCAGAGGACACTGGCTCTCAGGAGGATATATAACAGTGAAAACTCATTTTTTACTAAAATATCTATTTTACCCTAATGTATCATAAGTGATACACATCAGTGTCATGTGTTTTTTTTAATCTAAAAAGCCTGATATATCAGATCACATGCATGCATTACATGTATTGTCCATTTGAGGGCAGTAGTTGACTTATTAGAAGGCTGTCCAGTGAAGAAGAAACATGAGACACCTGACTTTTGGAAGAGAAACTTTGCCAAATTTAAAAGAAATACGGCAATAAAAATGTATTATTTTATTGAGACATCAGTACTAACAGTTAATCTGTTGACACAAGGTGAAATTACTTCATATTTCATAATATATTTTGAATAATTTTTTTTGAAAATGTGTATCAAATATGAAACAACAGGTATTAACTCCAAATTGGTCATTTGGTATTTTATTGTATTTCATGTATTATAAATATCATGGAGCAACATACAGTCTTTACATGTTTTAAATACAGTGTTTACTTTACACATTATGGTATATTTACAGGTAAAAATGTATTGTTTTATTATTTTATGGTGGTAAGGTAAATAAAAGGTAAAAGGTCAAAGTAAAAGTAAAGTAAAGTAAAATGTACAAATAAGTTAAATGGAAGGTAAAATAAGGTACATAAAAGGTTAAATAAGTTAAAGGGAAGGTAAAAATATATTGTTTTATTATTTTATGGTGATAAGGTAAATAAAAGGTTAAATAGAAGGTAAAATAAGGTAAATAAAAGGTAAAAGTAAAAGTAAAGGCAAGTTAAAAGGTAAAAATAAGTTAAATGGAAGGTAAAGTAAGGTAAATAAAAGGTTAAATAAGTTAAAGGGAAGGAAAAATTAAAGGTTAAAGAAGGAATAAAGAAGATAAAAGACGGTAAGAAGGTAAATAAAAGGTAAATGAAAGAATATAGAAGGTAAATTAGGTCCAATGGAAGGTAGTAAATATAAGGTAAAAGAAGGATAACAGAAGGTAAAAAAAACAAGATATAAGATAAATAGAATGTAAAATGAAGTAAATAGAAGGTAAATAAAAGTATAAGGTAAATAAAAGGTAAAAGTAAAAGTAAAGTAAAGTAAAATGTACAAATAAGTTAAATGGAAGGTAAAATAAGGTACATAAAAGGTTAAATAAGTTAAAGGAAAGGTAAAAATATATTGTTTCATTATTTTATGGTGATAAGGTAAATAAAAGGTTAAATAGAAGGTAAAATAAGGTAAATAAAAGGTAAAAGTAAAAGTAAAGGCAAGTTGAAAGGTAAAAATAAGTTAAATGGAAGGTAAAGTAAGGTAAATAAAAGGTTAAATAAGTTAAAGGGAAGGAAAAATTAAAGGTTAAAGAAGGAATATAGAAGATAAAAGACGGTAAGAAGGTAAATAAAAGGTAAATGAAAGAATATAGAAGGTAAATTAGGTTCAATGGAAGGTAGTAAATGTAAGGTAAAAGAAGGATAACAGAAGGTAAAAAAAAAACAAGATATAAGATAAATAGAATGTAAAATGAAGTAAATAGAAGGTAAATAAAAGTATAAGGTAAATAAAAGGTAAAAGTAAAAGTAAAGTAAAGTAAAATGTACAAATAAGTTAAATGGAAGGTAAAATAAGGTACATAAAAGGTTAAATAAGTTAAAGGAAAGGTAAAAATATATTGTTTTATTATTTTATGGTGATAAGGTAAATAAAAGGTTAAATAGAAGGTAAAATAAGGTAAATAAAAGGTAAAAGTAAAAGTAAAGGCAAGTTGAAAGGTAAAAATAAGTTAAATGGAAGGTAAAGTAAGGTAAATAAAAGGTTAAATAATTTAAAGGGAAGGAAAAATTAAAGGTTAAAGAAGGAATATAGAAGATAAAAGACGGTAAGAAGGTAAATAAAAGGTAAATGAAAGAATATAGAAGGTAAATTAGGTTCAATGGAAGGTAGTAAATATAAGGTAAAAGAAGGATAACAGAAGGTAAAAAAAACAAGATATAAGATAAATAGAATGTAAAATGAAGTAAATAGAAGGTAAATAAAAGTATAAGGTAAATAAAAGGTAAAAGTAAAAGTAAAGTAAAGTAAAATGTACAAATAAGTTAAATGGAAGGTAAAATAAGGTACATAAAAGGTTAAATAAGTTAAAGGAAAGGTAAAAATATATTGTTTTATTATTTTATGGTGATAAGGTAAATAAAAGGTTAAATAGAAGGTAAAATAAGGTAAATAAAAGGTAAAAGTAAAAGTAAAGGCAAGTTAAAAGGTAAAAACAAGTTAAATGGAAGGTAAAGTACGGTAAGGTAAATAAAAGGTTAAATAAGTTAAAGGGAAGGAAAAATTAAAGGTTAAAGAAGGAATATAGAAGATAAAAGACGGTAAGAAGGTAAATAAAAGGTAAATGAAAGAATATAGAAGGTAAATTAGGTTCAATGGAAGGTAGTAAATATAAGGTAAAAGAAGGATAACAGAAGGTAAAAAAAACGAGATATAAGATAAATAGAATGTAAAAGGAAGTAAATAGAAGGTAAATAAAAGTAAAAGTTAAATAAAAGGTAAAATAAGTTAACTGCATGGTAAAATAAGTTAAATAGCAGGTAAAAGATGGTCAAAGAAGGTGAACAGAAGGTAAATACAGCGTAAAAGAAGTCAAATACACGGTAAAGGATGTTAAATAGAAGGTAAAATAAGGTAAATAAAAGGTAAAAAAAAAAAAAATGTCATAGATGGTCCAAGAAGGTAAATAAAAAGTAATGACGGTTATGGCGAGTACACAAGTCTTTATTTCATGAAGTAGACCATGAAGGTGTGGCCTACTCACTTCAGCGGTGTGCAGGTTTAGTCCCACCAAGGTGTGCACCATGAAGGTACAACCTACTCACCTTAGTGGTGTGCAGGTTTAAAACCGCTAAGGTGTGGCTTACTCACTTCAGCGGTGTGCAGGTTTAAGGTGTGGTCTACTCACTTCAGTGGTGTGCAGGTTTAAGGTGTGGTCTACTCACTTCAGTGGTGTGCAGGTTTTAGTCCCACCAAAGTGTGCACCATGAAGGTACAACCTACTCACCTTAGTGGTGTGCAGGTTTAAAACCGCTAAGGTGTGGCTTACTCACTTCAGTGGTGTGCAGGTTTAAGGTGTGGTCTACTCACTTCAGTGGTGTGCAGGTTTAAGGTGTGGTCTACTCACTTCAGTGGTGTGCAGGTTTAAGGTGTGGTCTACTCACTTCAGTGGTGTGCAGGTTCAGTCCCAGCAAGGTGTGCACCATGAAGGTGTGGCCTGATCACCTTAGTGGTGTGCAGGTTTAAGGTGTGGCCTAATCACTTCAGTGGTGTACAAGTTTATGGTGTTGTCTACTCACTTCAGGGTGTGCAGGTTCAGTCCCAGCAAGGTGTGCATTAGGAAAGTGTGGCCTACTCACTTCAGGGGTGTGCATGTTTAAGGTGTGGTCTACTCACTTCAGTGGTGTGCAGGTTTAGTCCCACCAAGGTGTGCACCATGAAGGTACAACCTACTCACCTTAGTGGTGTGCAGGTTTAAAACCGCTAAGGTGTGGCTTACTCACTTCAGCGGTGTGCAGGTTTAAGGTGTGGTCTACTCACTTCAGTGGTGTGCAGGTTTAAGGTGTGGCTTACTCACTTCAGTGGTGTGCAGGTCTAGTCCCAGCAAGGTGTGCGCCATGAAGGTGTGGCCTAATCACTTCAGTGGTGTGCAGGTTTATGGTGTTGTCTACTCACTTCAGTGGTGTGCAGGTTCAGTCCCAGCAAGGTGTGCATTAGGAAGGTGTGGCCTACTCACTTCAGTGGTGTGCATGTTTAAGGTGTGGTGTACTCACTTCAGTGGTGTGCAGGTTTAGTCCCAGCAAGGTGTGCACCATGAAGGTGTGGCCTACTCACTTCAGTGGTGTGCAGGTTTAAGGTGTGGCTTACTCACTTCAGTGGTGTGCAGGTCTAGTCCCAGCAAGGTGTGCGCCATGAAGGTGTGGCCTAATCACTTCAGTGGTGTGCAGGTTTATGGTGTTGTCTACTCACTTCAGTGGTGTGCAGGTTCAGTCCCAGCAAGGTGTGCATTAGGAAAGTGTGGCCTACTCACTTCAGTGGTGTGCAGGTTCAGTCCCAGCAAGGTGTGCATTAGGAAGGTGTGGCCTACTCACTTCAGTGGTGTGCAGGTTTAAGGTGTGGTCTACCCACTTCAGTGGTGTGCAGGTTTAAGGTGTGGTCTACCCACTTCAGTGGTGTGCAGGTTTAAGGTGTGGTCTACTCACTTCAGTGGTGTACAGGTTTAAGGTGTGGTCTACTCACTTCAGTGGTGTGCAGGTTTAAGGTGTGGTCTACCCACTTCAGTGGTGTGCAGGTTTAAGGTGTGGCTTACTCACTTCAGTGGTGTGCAGGTTTAAGGTGTGGTCTACTCACTTCAGTGGTGTGCAGGTTCAGTCCCAGCAAGGTGTGCATTAGGAAGGTGTGGCCTACTCACTTCAGTGGTGTGCAGGTTTAAGGTGTGGTCTACCCACTTCAGTGGTGTGCAGGTTTAAGGTGTGGTCTACTCACTTCAGTGGTGTGCAGGTTTAAGGTGTGGTCTACTCACTTCAGTGGTGTGCAGGTTTAAGGTGTGGCTTACTCACTTCAGTGGTGTGCAGGTCTAGTCCCAGCAAGGTGTGCACCATGAAGGTGAGCACGGTGGCAATGGTGGGTATGATGCTGGTGATGCTGGTGTTGATGTTCTGGATGTAACTTGACAACCGCAGATGTTTCTTCTCCCTCTCCCTCAGCTCTAGAAGGAACAAAGCATCATGGGTATTTGTGGCCAAGATGAGGCAGGAATTGATCTGCCTCACCTGAGACCTTGTCCAGGAAGCAGTCCTCCCAGGCGTACATCTTGATGAGCTTGATGCTGCTCAGGATCTCATTCATGGTCCGCACTCGGCTGTCCGTCATCTGGATGGCCTTCACTCGGAACTTGTTGATCATCTTGGCCAGGATCACCTGACACAAACACTCCTCAGTCCCGGTCTCCTGAACACCGGACCTCTTCTAGTCCTCACCTGCACGGGGATGAAGACCAGGTAGGTGCCCACCCCGGTCAGAGCCGTCAGACCCAGGATGTAACAAGCGTAGATGATGCAGACCAGGAACAGAACCGGGGAGGAGATGACGAAACTCCCAAACAGAACCGCCTCAAACAGCCGGTGGCCGTCGTTAGTCAGCACGTTAATGATCTGTTGGATGAGGGACACCACATGTTGGATGAGGGACACCACATGTTGGATGAGGGACACCACATGTTGGATGAGGGACACCACATGTTGGATGAGGGACACCACATGTTGGATGAGGGACACCACATGTTGGATGAGGGACACCACATGTTGGATGAGGTACACCACATGTTGGATGAGGGACACCACATGTTGGATGAAGGACACCACATGTTGGATGAGGGACACCACATGTTGGATGAGGGACGCCACATGTTGGATGAGGGACACCACATGTTGGATGAGGGACACCACATGTTGGATGAGGGACACCACATGTTGGATGAGGGACACCACATGTTGGATGAGGGACACCACATGTTGGATGAAGGACACCACATGTTGGATGAGGGACACCACATGTTGGATGAGGGACACCACATGTTGGATGAGGGACACCACATGTTGGATGAGGGACACCACATGTTGGATGAGGGACACCACATGTTGAATGAAGGACACCACATGTTGGATGAGGAACACCACATGTTGGATGAGGGACACCACATGTTGGATGAGGGACACCACATGTTGGATGAGGGACACCACATGTTGGATGAGGAACACCACATGTTGGATGAGGGACACCACATGTTGGATGAGGAACACCACATGTTGGATGAGGGACACCACATGTTGGATGAGGGACACCACATGTTGGATGAGGGACGCCACATGTTGGATGAGGGACACCACATGTTGGATGAGGGACACCACATGTTGGATGAGGGACACCGCATGTTGGATGAGGGACACCACATGTTGGATGAGGGACACCACATGTTGGATGAGGAACACCACATGTTGGATGAGGGACACCACATGTTGGATGAGGGACACCACATGTTGGATGAGGAACACCACATGTTGGATGAGGGACACCACATGTTGGATGAGGGACACCACATGTTGGATGAGGGACACCACATGTTGGATGAAGGACACCACATGTTGGATGAAGGACACCACATGTTGGATGAGGGACACCACATGTTGGATGAAGGACACCACATGTTGGATGAAGGACACCACATGTTGGATGAGGGACACCACATGTTGGATGAGGGACACCACATGTTGGATGAGGGACACCACATGTTGGATGAGGGACACCACATGTTGGATGAGGAACGCCACATGTTGGATGAGGGACGCCAAATGTTGGATGACGGACACCACATGTTGGATGAGGGACACCACATGTTGGATGAGGGACACCACATGTTGGATGAGGGACACCACATGTTGGATGAGGAACACCACATGTTGGATGAGGGACACCACATGTTGGATGAGGGACGCCACATGTTGGATGAGGGACACCACATGTTGGATGAGGGACACCACATGTTGAATGAAGGACACCACATGTTGGATGAGGAACACCACATGTTGGATGAGGGACACCACATGTTGGATGAGGGACACCACATGTTGGATGAGGAACACCACATGTTGGATGAGGGACACCACATGTTGGATGAGGGACACCACATGTTGGATGAGGAACACCACATGTTGGATGAGGGACACCACATGTTGGATGAGGAACACCACATGTTGGATGAGGGACACCACATGTTGGATGAGGGACACCACATGTTGGATGAGGGACACCACATGTTGGATGAGGAACACCACATGTTGGATGAGGAACACCACATGTTGGATGAGGGACACCACATGTTGGATGAGGAACACCACATGTTGGATGAGGGACACCACATGTTGGATGAGGGACACCACATGTTGGATGAGGGACGCCACATGTTGGATGAGGGACACCACATGTTGGATGAGGGACACCACATGTTGGATGAGGGACACCGCATGTTGGATGAGGGACACCACATGTTGGATGAGGGACACCACATGTTGGATGAGGAACACATAATAAAACAAAAAAAAATAAAAAATAAAAACAAAATAATAAAAATCATGCAAAAATTCAGTGTATAAATTGTATCAATATATATATAAAAATCAGAGCAGAAAATTTCACCGTGTAAAAAATTTGGAGTTGAAAAATTCAGTGTAAAATAATAATAATTGTGCAACATTTCTGTGTATAAATTTCAATATATATAAAAAAAAAATCAGTGCAGAACATTTCATCGTGTAAAAATTCAGTGTAAAATAATTTGGTGTTTAAAAATTCAGTGTAAAATAATAATAATTGTGCAAAAATTAAATGTATAAATTTCAATACATATATAAAAAAATCAATGCACAAAATTTCATTGTGTAAAAATTGTGTAAAATAATTAGGTGTTGAAAAATTCAGTGTAAAATAATAATAATTGTGCAACATTTCTGTGTATAAATTTCAATATGAAAAATAAAACAAATCAGTGCAGAACATTTCATTGAGTAAAAATTCAGTATAAAATAATTTGGTGTTTAAAAATTCAGTGTAAAATAATAATAATTGTTCAAAAATTCAATGTATAAATTTCAATATATATATAAAAAAATCAATGCACAAAATGTCACTGTGTAAAAATTGTGTAAAATAATTTGTTTAAAAATTCAGTGTAAAAATTGTGTAAAATAATTAGGTGTTTAAAAATTCAGTGTAAAATAATAATAATTGTGCAAAATTTTAGTGTATAAATTTCAATATGTATATAGAAAAAAAATCAGTGCACAAAATTTCACAGTGTAAAATAATTTGGTGTTAAAAATGAGTTTTTATATATAAGAAGATGGCAGGTAAGAACATGGAAGGTAAGATCATGGAAGGTAAGAAGATGGAAGGTAAGAAGATGTCAGGTAAGAACATGGAAGGTAAGAACATGGAAGGTAAGAAGATGGCAGGTAAGAAGATGGAAGGTAAGAAGATGGCAGGTAAGAACATGGAAGGTAAGAACATGGAAGGTAAGATCATGGAAGGTAAGAACATGGAAGGTAAGATCATGGAAGGTAAAATCATGGAAGGTAAGAAGATGGCAGGTAAGAAGATGGCAGGTAAGAACATGGAAGGTAAGAACATGGAAGGTAAGATCATGGAAGGTTAGATCATGGAAGGTAAGAAGATGGCAGGTAAGAAGATGGCAGGTAAGAACATGGAAGGTAAGAAGATGGCAGGTAAGAACATGGAAGGTAAGAACATGGAAGGTAAGATCATGGCAGGTAAGAAGATGGCAGGTAAGAAGATGTCAGGTAAGAAGATGGCAGGTAAGAACGCGGAAGGTAAGATCATGGCAGGTAAGATCATGGCAGGTAAGAAGATGGCAGGTAAGAAGATGGCAGGTAAGAACATGGAAGGTAAGAACATGGAAGGTAAGATCATGGAAGGTTAGATCATGGAAGGTAAGAAGATGGCAGGTAAGAAGATGGCAGGTAAGAACATGGAAGGTAAGAAGATGGCAGGTAAGAACATGGAAGGTAAGAACATGGAAGGTAAGATCATGGCAGGTAAGAAGATGGCAGGTAAGAAGATGTCAGGTAAGAAGATGGCAGGTAAGAACGCGGAAGGTAAGATCATGGCAGGTAAGATCATGGCAGGTAAGAAGATGGCAGGTAAGAAGATGGCAGGTAAGAAGATAGCAAGTAAGATCATGGAAGGTAAGAAGATGTCAGGTAAGAAGATGTCAGGTAAGAAGATGGCAGGTAAGAAGATGCCAGGTAAGAAGATGTCAGGTAAGAAGATGTCAGGTAAGAAGATGGCAGGTAAGAACATGGAAGGTAAGAAGATGGCAGGTAAGAAGATGTCAGGTAAGAAGATGGCAGGTAAGAAGATGCCAGGTAAGAAGATGGCAGGTAAGAAGATGTCAGGTAAGAAGATGGCAGGTAAGAAGATGTCAGGTAAGAAGATGGCAGGTAAGAAGATGCCAGGTAAGAAGATGTCAGGAAAGAAGATGGCAGGTAAGAACATGGCAGGTAAGAAGATGGCAGGTAAGAACATGGAAGGTAAGAAGATGGCAGGTAAGAAGATGTCAGGTAAGAACATGGAAGGTAATAAGATGGCAGGTAAGAACATGGCAGGTAAGATCATGTCAGGTAAGAAGATGTCAGGTAAGAATATGGCAGGAAAGAAGATGTCAGGTAAGAAGATGTCAGGTAAGAAGGTAAGAAGATGGTCCTCACCTCTCCCGTGGAGACGGCGCCGGGCACCCGCAGCGAGATGATCTTCTGGTAGCCCAGCGAGCTGAAGGCTCCCTTCAGGCGGACGGCGGTGCGCAGGTTGAGGGCCCAGAGCAGCGAGATGAGGAAGCCCTTGAAGAACTCGGAGGTGAACAAGGCCACACACAGACTGATGCCGTGCAGACGGCTGGACTTGGACGGATCGTCCACGTAGTCCAGGAGCAGGTAGACCATGACGGCCTGCACAGACCAGGACACAACTCACACTTTCCTCATGGATTTGTACTTTTGATTATTATTCTTTTAATCTGTCTCTCACACACACACACACACACACACACACACACACACACACACACACACACACACACACACACACACACACACACACACACACACACACACAGTCGTGGTCAAAAGTGTACATACACTTGTAAAGAACATTGTCCTGTTGGAACACCCAACTGTGCCCATTTAAAGCAGCAGTTCCATTGGCAGCAAAACAGGCCCAGAGCATAATACTACCACCACCATGCTTGACGGTAGGCATGGTGCTCCTGGGATTAAAGGCCCCACCTTTTCTCCTCCAAACATATTGCTGGGTATTGTGGCCAAACAGCTCACTTTTTGTTTCATCTGACATCACACGGACAAAGATAAGACCTTCTGGAGGAAAGTGCTGTGGTCAGGTTAGGGTCTGTGGGTTAGGGTTAGGGTCAGGGTTAGGGTTAGGGTTAGGGTCAGGGTTGGTGTCGGGGTTGGGGTTGGGGTTAAGGTTAAGGTTAGGGTTAGGATTAGGGTTAGGGTTAGGCATAAAGAAAAAGAGATGGTTAGGGTTAGGGTTAGAGTTAGGGTTAGGCATAAAGTAAAAGTGTTGGTTAGGGCTAGGTTTGGGGGTGGCATTAGGATTAGGGTTAGGGTTAAGGTTAGGCATAAAGAAAGAAGTTGGTTAGTGTTAGGGTTAGGGTTGGGGTTGGGTTTGGGGTTAGGGTTAGGATTAGGTTTAGGATTAGGCATAAAGAAAAATAGTTGGTTAGGGTTAGGGCTAGGGTTGGGGGTGGGTTAGGGTTAGGGTTAGGGTTAGGCATAAAGAAAAATAGTTGGTTAGGGTTAGGGCTAGGGTTGCGGGTGGGTTAGGGTTAGGGTTAGGCATAAAGAAAAAAGAGATGGTAGGGATAGGGCTAGGGTTAGGGTTAGAGTTAGGGTTAGGCATAAAGTAAAAGTGTTGGTTAGGGCTAGGTTTGGGGGTGGGATTAGGATTAGGGATAGGGTTAAGGTTAGGCATAAAGAAAGAAGTTGGTTAGTGTTAGGGTTGGGGTTGGGGTTAAGGTTAGGGTTAGGATTAGGTTTAGGATTAGGCATAAAGAAAAATAGTTGGTTAGGGTTAGGGCTAGGGTTGCAGGTGGGTTAGGGTTAGGGTTAGGGATAAAGAAAAAAAGATGGTAGGGATAGGGCTAGGGTTAGGGTTAGAGTTAGGGTTAGGGTTGGGGTTAGGGTTAGGGTTAGGATTAGGATTAGATTTAGGATTAGGCATAAAGAAAAATAGTTGGTTAGGGTTAGGGCTAGGGTTGTGGATGGGTTAGGGTTAGGGTTAGGTTTGGGGTTAGGTTAGGGTTAGGGTTGGGGTTGGGGTTGGGGTTAGGGTTAGGATTAGGATTAGGGTTAGGATTAGGATTAGATTTAGGATTAGGCATAAAGAAAAATAGTTGGTTAGGGTTAGGGCTAGGGTTGGGGGTGGGTTAGGGTTAGGGTTAGGGTTAAAGTTAGGGTTAGGGTTAGCCATAAAGAAAAAGTGTTGGTTAGGGCTAGGTTTGGGGGTGGGGTTAGAATTAGGGTTAGGGTTAGGCATAAAGAAAGAAGTTGGTTAGTGTTAGGGCTAGGGTTAGGGTTGGGGTTGCGGTTGGGGTTAGGGTTAGGGTTAGGATTAGGATTAGGGTTAGGATTAGGATTAGATTTAGGATTAGGCATAAAGAAAATAGTTGGTTAGGGTTAGAGCTAGGGTTGGGGGTGGGTTAGGGTTAGGGTTGGGTTTGGGGTTAGGGTAGGGTTAGGGTTAGGGTTAGGATTAGGGTTAGGCATAAAGAAAGTAGTTGGTTAGTGTTAGGGCTAGGGTTAGGGTTGGGGTTAGGGTTAGGGTTAGGATTAGGATTAGGGTTAGGATTAGGATTAGATTTAGGATTAGGCATAAAGGAAAATAGTTGGTTTGGGTTAGGGCTAGGGTTGAGGGTGGGTTAGGGTTTGGGTTAAGGTTAGGGTAAGGGTTAGGCATAAAGTAAAAGTGTTGGTTAGGGCTAGGTTTGGGGGTGGGGTTAGGATTAGGGTTAGTGTTAGGCATAAAGAAAGAGGTTGGTTAGTGTTAGGGTTAGGGTTAGGATTGGGGTTGGGGTTACGGTTAGGATTAGGATTAGGTTTAGGATTAAGCATAAAGTTTAATAGTTGGTTAGGGTTAGGGCTAGGGTTGGGTTAGGGTTAGGTTTAGGGTTAGGATTAGGTTTAGGATTAAGCATAAAGTTTAATAGTTGGTTAGGGTTGGGGGTGGGTTAGGGTTTGGGTTAGGGTTAGGGTTAGGCATAAAGAAAAAGTGTTGGTTAGGGTTAGGGTTAGGGTTAGGCATAAAGAAAAAGTGTTGGTTAGGGCTAGGTTTGGGGGTGGGGTTAGGATTAGGGTTAGGGTTAGGCATAAAGAAAGAGGTTGGTTAGTGTTAGGGTTAGGGTTGGGGTTGGGGTTAGGGTTAGGTTTAGGATTAGGATTAGGATTAGGCATAAAGAAACATAGTTGGTTAGGGTTAGGGCTATGGTTGGGGGTGGGTTAGGGTTAAGGTTAGGGTTAGGGTTAGGCATAAAGAAAGGGTGTTGGTTGGGGCTAGGTTTGGGGGTGGGGTTAGGATTAGGGTTAGGGTTAGGCATAAAGAAAGAAGTTGGTTAGTGTTAGCGCTAGGGTTAGGGTTAGGGTTAGGATTAGGATTAGATTTAGGATTAGACATAAAGAAAAATAGTTGGTTAGGGTTAGGGCTAGGATTGGGGGTGGGTTAGGTTTAGGGTTAGGTTTAGGGTTAGCCATAAAGAAAAGTGTTGGTTAGGGCTAGGTTTGGGGGTGGGGTTAGGATTAGGGTTAGGGTTAGGCATAAAGAAAGAAGTTGGTTAGTGTTAGGGCTAGGGTTAAGGTTGGAGTTGGGGTTAGGATTAGGATTAGGGTTAGGATTAGGATTAGATTTAGGATTAGGCATGAAGAAAAATAGTTGGATAGGGTTAGATGATTAGGGTTACGCATAAAGAAAGAAGTTGGTTAGTGTTAGGGCTAGGGTTAGGGTTGGGGTTGGGGTTAGGATTAGGGTTAGGATTAGATTTAGGATTAGGCATAAAGCAAAATAGTTGGTTAGGGTTAGGGCTAGGGTTGGGTTAAGGTTTGGGTTAGGGTTAGGGTTAGGCATAAAGAAAAAGTGTTGGTTAGGGCTAGGTTTGGGGGTGGGGTTAGGATTAGGGTTAGGGTTAGGCATAAAGAAAAAAGTTGGTTAGTGTTAGCGCTAGGGTTAGGGTTGGGTTTGGGGTTGGGGTTAGGGTTAGGGTTAGGATTAGGATTAGGGTTGGGATTAGGAATAGATTTAGGATTAGGCATAAAGAAAAATAGTTGGTTTCGGTTAGGGCTAGGGTTGAGGGTGGGTTAGGGTTTGGGTTAAGGTTAGGGTAAGGGTTAGGCATAAAGTAAAGGTGTTGGTTAGGGCTAGGTTTGGGGGTGGGGTTAGGATTAGGGTTAGGGTTAGGCATAAAGAAAGAAATTGGTTAGTGTTAGGGCTAGGGTTAGGGTTGGGGTTGGGGTTAGGGTTAGGGTTAGGATTAGGATTAGGGTTAGGATTAGGATTAGATTTAGGATTAGGCATAAAGAAAAATAGTTGGTTTGGGTTAGGGCTAGGGTTGAGGGTGGGTTAGGGTTTGGGTTAAGGTTAGGGTAAGGGTTAGGCATAAAGTAAAAGTGTTAGGGTTAGGGTTAGGCATAAAGAAAGGTGTTGGTTAGTGTTAGGGCTAGGGTTAGGGTTGGGGTTAGGGTTAGGCATAAAGTAAAAATGTTGGTTAGGGCTAGGTTTGGGGGTGGGATTAGGGTTAGGGTTAGGCATAAAGAAAGAGGTTGGTTAGTGTTAGGGTTAGGATTGGGGTTGGGGTTGGGGTTGGGGTTGGGGTTACGGTTAGGATTAGGGTTAGGATTAGGATTAGGTTTAGGATTAAGCATAAAGTTTAATAGTTGGTTAGGGTTAGGGCTAGGGTTGGGTTAGGGTTAGGGTTAGGATTAGGTTTAGGATTAAGCATAAAGTTTAAAAGTTGGTTAGGGTTAGGGCTAGGGTTGGGGGTGGGTTAGGGTTTGGGTTAGGGTTAGGGTTAGGGTTAGGCATAAAGAAAAAGTGTTGGTTAGGGTTAGGGTTAGGCATAAAGAAAAAGTGTTTGTTAGGGCTAGGTTTGGGGGTGGGGTTAGGATTAGGGTTAGGGTTAGGCATAAAGAAAGAAGTTGGTTAGTGTTAGGGTTAGGGTTGGGGTTGGGGTTGGGGTTAGGGTTAGGATTAGGATTAGGGATAAAGAAAAATAGTTGGTTAGGGTTAGGGCTATGGTTGGGGGTGGGTTAGGGTTTGGGTTAGGGTTAGGGTTAGGCATAAAGAAAAATTGTTGGTTAGGGCTAGGTTTGGGGGTGGGGTTAGGATTAGGGTTAGGGTTGGGCATAAAGAAAGAAGTTGGTTAGTGTTAGCGCTAGGGTTAGGGTTAGGGTTAGGATTAGGATTAGGGTTAGGATTAGGATTAGATTTAGGATTAGGCATAAAGAAAAATAGTTGGTTAGGGTTAGGGCTAGGATTGGGGGTGGGTTAGGTTTAGGGTTAGGGTTAGCCATAAAGAAAAGTGTTGGTTAGGGCTAGGTTTGGGGGTGGGGTTAGGATTAGGGTTAGGGTTAGGCATAAAGAAAGAAGTTGGTTAGTGTTAGGGCTAGGGTTAGGGTTGGGGTTGGGGTTGGGGTTAGGGTTAGGATTAGGATTAGGATTAGATTTAGGATTAGGCATAAAGAAAAATAGTTGGATAGGGTTAGGGCTAGGGTTGGGGGTGGGTTAGGGTTAGGGTTAGGTTTGGGGTTAGGGTAGGGTTAGGGTTAGGGTTGGGGTTAGGGTTAGGATTATGATTAGGGTTACGCATAAAGAAAGAAGTTGGTTAGTGTTAGGGCTAGGTTTAGGGTTGGGGTTGGGGTTGGGGTTAGGATTAGGGTTAGGATTAGGATTAGATTTAGGATTAGGCATAAAGCAAAATAGTTGGTTAGGGTTAGGGCTAGGGTTGGGGGTGGGTTAGGGTTAGGGTTAGGTTTGGGGTTAGGGTTGGGTTAGGGTTAGGGTTGGGGTTGGGGTTAGGGTTAGGATTAGGGTTAGGATTAGGATTAGGGTTAGGGTTAGGCATAAAGCAAAATAGTTGGTTAGGGTTAGGGCTAGGGTTGGGTTAGGGTTTGGGTTAGGGTTAAGGTTAGGGTTAGGCATAAAGAAAAGGTGTTGGTTAGGGCTAGGTTTGGGGGTGGGGTTAGGATTAGGGTTAGGGTTAGGCATAAAGAAAAAAGTTGGTTAGTGTTAGCGCTAGGGTTAGGGTTGGGTTTGGGGTTGGGGTTAGGGTTAGGGTTAGGGTTAGGATTAGGATTAGGGTTAGGATTAGGGTTAGGATTAGGATTAGATTTAGGATTAGGCATAAAGAAAAATAGTTGGTTAGGGTTAGGGCTAGGATTGGGGGTGGGTTAGGTTTAGGATTAGGGTTAGGGTTAGGCATAAAGAAATGAAGTTGGTTAGTGTTAGGGCTAGGGTTAGGGTTGGGGTTAGGGTTAGGGTTAGGATTAGGATTAGGATTAGATTTAGGATTAGGCATAAAGAAAAATAGTTGGTTAGGGCTAGGGTTGGGGGTGGGTTAGGGTTAGGGTTGGGTTTGGGGTTAGGGTAGGGTTAGGGTTAGGGTTAGGGTTAGGGTTGGGGTTGGGGTTAGGATTAGGATTTGGGTTAGGGTTACGCATAAAGAAAGAAGTTGGTTAGTGTTAGGGCTAGGGTTAGGGTTGGGGTTGGGGTTAGGGTTAGGGTCAGGATTAGGATTAGGGTTAGGATTAGATTTAGGATTAGGCATAAAGCAAAATAGTTGGTTAGTGTTAGGGCTAGGGTTGGGGGTGGGTTAGGGTTAGGTTTGGGGTTAGGGTTAGGGTTGGGGTTGGGGTTAGGGTTAGGATTAGGATTAGGGTTAGGGTTAGGCATAAAGAAAAATAGTTGGTTAGGGTTAGGGCTAGGGTTGGGTTAGGGTTTGGGTTAGGGTTAAGGTTAGGGTTAGGCATAAAGAAAAAGTGTTGGTTAGGGCTAGGTTTGGGGGTGGGGTTAGGATTAGGGTTAGGGTTAGGCATAAAGAAAGAAGTTGGTTAGTGTTAGGGTTAGGGTTAGGGTTGGGTTGGGGTTAGGGTTAGGGTTAGGATTAGGATTAGGTTTAGGATTAGGCATAAAGAAAAATAGTTGGTTAGGGTTAGGGCTAGGGGTGGATTAGGGTTTGGGTTAGGGTTAGGGTTAAGGTTAGGGTTAGGCATAAAGAAAAGTGTTGGTCAGGGCTAGGTTTGGGGGTGGGGTTAGGATTAGGGTTAGGGTTAGGCATAAAGAAAGAAGTTGGTTAGTGTTAGGGCTAGGGTTAGGGTTGGGGTTAGGGTTAGGGTTAGGGTTAGGGTTAGGATTAGGATTAGGATTAGATTTAGGATTAGGCATAAAGCAAAATAGTTGGTTAGTGTTAGGGCTAGGGTTGGGGGTGGGTTAGGGTTAGGTTTGGGGTTAGGGTTAGGGTTGGGGTTGGGGTTAGGATTAGGATTAGGGTTAGGGTTAGGCATAAAGAAAAATAGTTGGTTAGGGTTAGGGCTAGGGTTGGGTTAGGGTTTGGGTTAGGGTTAGGGTTAGGGTTAGGATTAGGATTAGGATTAGATTTAGGATTAGGCATAAAGCAAAATAGTTGGTTAGGGCTAGGGTTGGGGGTGTGTTAGGGTTAGGGTTGGGTTTGGGGTTAGGGTAGGGTTAGGGTTAGGGTTAGGGTTGGGGTTGGGGTTAGGATTAGGATTTGGGTTAGGGTTACGCATAAAGAAAGAAGTTGGTTAGTGTTAGGGCTAGGGTTAGGGTTGGGGTTGGGGTTAGGGTTAGGGTTAGGATTAGGATTAGGGTTAGGATTAGATTTAGGATTAGGCATAAAGCAAAATAGTTGGTTAGTGTTAGGGCTAGGGTTGGGGGTGGGTTAGGGTTAGGTTTGGGGTTAGGGTTAGGGTTAGGGTTGGGGTTGGGGTTAGGATTAGGATTAGGGTTAGGGTTAGGCATAAAGAAAAATAGTTGGTTAGGGTTAGGGCTAGGGTTGGGTTAGGGTTTGGGTTAGGGTTTGGGTTAGGGTTAAGGTTAGGGTTAGGCATAAAGAAAAAGTGTTGGTTAGGGCTAGGTTTGGGGGTGGGGTTAGGATTAGGGTTAGGGTTAGGCATAAAGAAAAAAGTTGGTTAGGGTTAGGGCTAGGGTTGGGTTAGGGTTTGGGTTAGGGTTAAGGTTAGGGTTAGGCATAAAGAAAAGGTGTTGGTTAGGGCTAGGTTTGGGGGTGGGGTTAGGATTAGGGTTAGGGTTAGGCATAAAGAAAAAAGTTGGTTAGTGTTAGCGCTAGGGTTAGGGTTGGGTTTGGGGTTGGGGTTAGGGTTAGGGTTAGGGTTAGGATTAGGATTAGGGTTAGGATTAGGGTTAGGATTAGGGTTAGGATTAGGATTAGATTTAGGATTAGGCATAAAGAAAAATAGTTGGTTAGGGTTAGGGCTAGGATTGGGGGTGGGTTAGGTTTAGGATTAGGGTTAGGGTTAGGCATAAAGAAATGAAGTTGGTTAGTGTTAGGGCTAGGGTTAGGGTTGGGGTTAGGGTTAGGGTTAGGATTAGGATTAGGATTAGATTTAGGATTAGGCATAAAGAAAAATAGTTGGTTAGGGCTAGGGTTGGGGGTGGGTTAGGGTTAGGGTTGGGTTTGGGGTTAGGGTAGGGTTAGGGTTAGGGTTAGGGTTGGGGTTAGGATTAGGATTTGGGTTAGGGTTACGCATAAAGAAAGAAGTTGGTTAGTGTTAGGGCTAGGGTTAGGGTTGGGGTTGGGGTTAGGGTTAGGGTCAGGATTAGGATTAGGGTTAGGATTAGATTTAGGATTAGGCATAAAGCAAAATAGTTGGTTAGTGTTAGGGCTAGGGTTGGGGGTGGGTTAGGGTTAGGTTTGGGGTTAGGGTTAGGGTTGGGGTTGGGGTTAGGGTTAGGATTAGGATTAGGGTTAGGGTTAGGCATAAAGAAAAATAGTTGGTTAGGGTTAGGGCTAGGGTTGGGTTAGGGTTTGGGTTAGGGTTAGGATTAGGATTAGGTTTAGGATTAGGCATAAAGAAAAATAGTTGGTTAGGGTTAGGGCTAGGGGTGGATTAGGGTTTGGGTTAGGGTTAGGGTTAAGGTTAGGGTTAGGCATAAAGAAAAGTGTTGGTCAGGGCTAGGTTTGGGGGTGGGGTTAGGATTAGGGTTAGGGTTAGGCATAAAGAAAGAAGTTGGTTAGTGTTAGGGCTAGGGTTAGGGTTGGGGTTAGGGTTAGGGTTAGGGTTAGGATTAGGATTAGGATTAGATTTAGGATTAGGCATAAAGCAAAATAGTTGGTTAGGGCTAGGGTTGGGGGTGTGTTAGGGTTAGGGTTGGGTTTGGGGTTAGGGTAGGGTTAGGGTTAGGGTTAGGGTTGGGGTTGGGGTTAGGATTAGGATTTGGGTTAGGGTTACGCATAAAGAAAGAAGTTGGTTAGTGTTAGGGCTAGGGTTAGGGTTGGGGTTGGGGTTAGGGTTAGGGTTAGGATTAGGATTAGGGTTAGGATTAGATTTAGGATTAGGCATAAAGCAAAATAGTTGGTTAGTGTTAGGGCTAGGGTTGGGGGTGGGTTAGGGTTAGGTTTGGGGTTAGGGTTAGGGTTAGGGTTGGGGTTGGGGTTAGGATTAGGATTAGGGTTAGGGTTAGGCATAAAGAAAAATAGTTGGTTAGGGTTAGGGCTAGGGTTGGGTTAGGGTTTGGGTTAGGGTTTGGGTTAGGGTTAAGGTTAGGGTTAGGCATAAAGAAAAAGTGTTGGTTAGGGCTAGGTTTGGGGGTGGGGTTAGGATTAGGGTTAGGGTTAGGCATAAAGAAAGAAGTTGGTTAGTGTTAGGGTTAGGGTTGGGTTGGGGTTAGGGTTAGGGTTAGGATTAGGATTAGGTTTAGGATTAGGCATAAAGAAAAATAGTTGGTTAGGGTTAGGGCTAGGGGTGGATTAGGGTTTGGGTTAGGGTTAGGGTTAAGGTTAGGGTTAGGCATAAAGAAAAGTGTTGGTTAGGGCTAGGTTTGGGGGTGGGGTTAGGATTAGGGTTAGGCATAAAGAAAGAAGTTGGTTAGTGTTAGGGCTAGGGTTAGGGTTGGGGTTAGGGTTAGGGTTAGGGTTAGGATTAGGATTAGGATTAGATTTAGGATTAGGCATAAAGCAAAATAGTTGGTTAGGGCTAGGGTTGGGGGTGGGTTAGGGTTAGGGTTGGGTTTGGGGTTAGGGTAGGGTTAGGGTTAGGGTTAGGGTTGGGGTTGGGGTTAGGATTAGGATTTGGGTTAGGGTTACGCATAAAGAAAGAAGTTGGTTAGTGTTAGGGCTAGGGTTAGGGTTGGGGTTGGGGTTAGGGTTACGGTTAGGATTAGGATTAGGGTTAGGATTAGATTTAGGATTAGGCATAAAGCAAAATAGTTGGTTAGTGTTAGGGCTAGGGTTGGGGGTGGGTTAGGGTTAGGTTTGGGGTTAGGGTTAGGGTTAGGGTTGGGGTTGGGGTTAGGATTAGGATTAGGGTTAGGGTTAGGCATAAAGAAAAATAGTTGGTTAGGGTTAGGGCTAGGGTTGGGTTAGGGTTTGGGTTAGGGTTTGGGTTAGGGTTAAGGTTAGGGTTAGGCATAAAGAAAAAGTGTTGGTTAGGGCTAGGTTTGGGGGTGGGGTTAGGATTAGGGTTAGGGTTAGGCATAAAGAAAGAAGTTGGTTAGTGTTAGGGTTAGGGTTGGGTTGGGGTTAGGGTTAGGGTTAGGATTAGGATTAGGTTTAGGATTAGGCATAAAGAAAAATAGTTGGTTAGGGTTAGGGCTAGGGGTGGATTAGGGTTTGGGTTAGGGTTAGGGTTAAGGTTAGGGTTAGGCATAAAGAAAAGTGTTGGTTAGGGCTAGGTTTGGGGGTGGGGTTAGGATTAGGGTTAGGCATAAAGAAAGAAGTTGGTTAGTGTTAGGGCTAGGGTTAGGGTTGGGGTTAGGGTTAGGGTTAGGGTTAGGATTAGGATTAGGATTAGATTTAGGATTAGGCATAAAGCAAAATAGTTGGTTAGGGCTAGGGTTGGGGGTGGGTTAGGGTTAGGGTTGGGTTTGGGGTTAGGGTAGGGTTAGGGTTAGGGTTAGGGTTGGGGTTGGGGTTAGGATTAGGATTTGGGTTAGGGTTACGCATAAAGAAAGAAGTTGGTTAGTGTTAGGGCTAGGGTTAGGGTTGGGGTTGGGGTTAGGGTTACGGTTAGGATTAGGATTAGGGTTAGGATTAGATTTAGGATTAGGCATAAAGCAAAATAGTTGGTTAGTGTTAGGGCTAGGGTTGGGGGTGGGTTAGGGTTAGGTTTGGGGTTAGGGTTAGGGTTAGGGTTGGGGTTGGGGTTAGGATTAGGATTAGGGTTAGGGTTAGGCATAAAGAAAAATAGTTGGTTAGGGTTAGGGCTAGGGTTGGGTTAGGGTTTGGGTTAGGGTTTGGGTTAGGGTTAAGGTTAGGGTTAGGCATAAAGAAAAAGTGTTGGTTAGGGCTAGGTTTGGGGGTGGGGTTAGGATTAGGGTTAGGGTTAGGCATAAAGAAAGAAGTTGGTTAGTGTTAGGGTTAGGGTTGGGTTGGGGTTAGGGTTAGGGTTAGGATTAGGATTAGGTTTAGGATTAGGCATAAAGAAAAATAGTTTGTTAGGGTTAGGGCTAGGGGTGGATTAGGGTTTGGGTTAGGGTTAGGGTTAAGGTTAGGGTTAGGCATAAAGAAAAGTGTTGGTTAGGGCTAGGTTTGGGGGTGGGGTTAGGATTAGGGTTAGGCATAAAGAAAGAAGTTGGTTAGTGTTAGGGTTAGGGTTAGGTTTAGGTTTTGGGTTAGGGTTAGGGTTGGGGTTGGGGTTGGGGTTTGGGTTGGGGTTAGGGTTATGGTTAGGATTAGTGTTAGGATTAGGATTAGGGTTAGGATTAGGATTAGATTTAGGATTAGGCATAAAGAAAAAAGTTGGTTAGGGTTAGGGCTAGGGTTGGGGGTGGGTTAGGGTTAGGGCTAGGTTTAGGGTTAGGGTAGGGTTAGGGTTAAGGTTAGGATTAGGGGTAGGATTAGGGTTAGGGTTAGGCATAAAGAAAAAGAGTTGGTTAGGGTTAGGGTTAGGATTAGGATTAGGGTTAGGGTTAGGCATAAAGAAAAAGAGTTGGTTAGGGTTAGAGTTGGGGGTGGGGTTAGGGTAGGGTTAGTGTTAGGGTTAGGGTTGGGGGTGGGGTTAGGATTAGGATTAGGGTTAGGGTTAGATGTTAGGGGTTAGGGTTAGGTTAAAAAAAAAAAGGTCTGTAAAAGCACATCCATGCAACATTTTGAGCAAAGAAGCACAATGAGATGTTATGTTGAGTCTAAACCAAAAGACTAAAGAGTAAATGGAAACTCACCGGACCCAGGAACGCGGCCACCATGGCGAGGACCCCAACAAAGACGGAGACCACCAGTCTGGTTCTTTGGAAGCGAAGAATGACCCGCACCAACGAGGCATCCTCCAGACCCGACTCGGCCACTTCCTCCTCCCAGAGTCTTTGGAGCCTGGGAAGAGGTCAAGACCACAAGATCTTTCTCGAACCGTCATCCCAAGACTCAGTCCTACGAGAGTCTCAGACCTTTCCGTGCTGTGCCCGGCTTCGTCCAAAGGAGACAGGTGGAGAGAGCTCACGTCCAGCCTCTTCCGGAACATGGCCCACATCATGGACGACATCCACCCGAAGGACGTGAAGGAGAGGAAGCCGGCGTTGTCCATGGGGTGTGGCCTGGACAGGAAGCGTGTTAGCACGGGGCTAGCCAGGTGGCTCAGGAAGGTGTTGGCACTGACTGGGATGAAGTCCAGCGGAGAGGTTTGAGAGTCTGGACGCTCTGCTGGTACTTCCCAAACAGCGACGGCTTGACTTTGTGCTCCGAACCCAGAGTTCCGCGGTGGACGCCATGGTCTGTCCCGTTGGTCTACCAAGTCCAGGGGAACATCACACGCGTTGCTCAGAAAGGCAGAAGGAACCATGAGACACCACTTGGTTGTTGGTCGGGTACTCACAGTTAGACTGAAGACCTGCTCTTTTTTGTCCAAATCTTCATCCTTCATCTTGTCCTGCACATGTGCAGCCATTGTTTAAACTCTGGTCATGACAACTAGTTTTAAATGCTAAACAAAGTTAAAAAAAAAAAAAGGTATGCAATTGAAATTATTAAGTGGATCCAAAACAGAGCCTTGAGGGACACCAGTGGTAAAAGTGTAAAACCTAAATACGGTTTACAAAGTTACATTGAAGTTAAAAAAAGGTATGCAATTGAAAGTATTAAGTGGATCCAAAACAGAGCCTTGAGGGACACCAGTGGTAAAAGTGTAAAACCTAAATACGGTTTACAAAGTTACATTGAAGTTAAAAAAAGGTATGCAATTGAAATTATTAAGTGGATCCAAACCAGAGCCTTGAGGGACACCAGTGGTAAAAGCGTAAAACCTAAATACGGTTTACAAAGTTACATTGAAGTTAAAAAAAGGTAATAACGTAAGAGTAAGAATGTAAATGAGGAGGATCCAAAACAGAGCCTTGAGGGACACCAGTGGTAAAAGCTTCTTAAGAACATCTTTTTTTACTTACCTTTTTCGTTTTATCTAAGTAGTTTTCTGACGTCCTGTTTCTAACATAATTCAACTCTACCACAGTGTTCAATACATCCAACTCCAGGGAAGTCACACCCCAGCCTGCAGGTAGCAAAAGACTGAACTGGTCTACTGCAGGTTTTCACAACCATCCCCCAACCAGTTTATCAACAACACCCCAACACCCGC
>NC_084553.2:630000-657500 GCF_033978685.3 Nerophis lumbriciformis
TCTTCTTGTAGTTGAAGACGTTTCACCTTTCATCCAGAAGATTTCTTCAGTCCAGAATGAGTTGAAGTGATGTATTAACTCATGTACTGCGTGATTATTTAATAGTACAATATACAAGTTTCCTTGTTAGAGAGTTATACATTAGGTACTTTTTGTCCTCTGGCAGTATCTCATTTACGTTGCGGTCAGGTGAGCGAGTTCACAGCTCATAAAAAAAAATGGAATCATCTCATAAAATATACATATATATATACAGGGACACTCAAACAAAGTTGCCTCGTTAAAGAGGAACTGCACTTTTTCAGACTATGACCTGATAAATGACGACACCCATAAACATGTCTCTCTTTTTTTTTTTTTTGCATTCCAAGTTGCAAAAAAACACTAGCAAGTGGTGGCTAACCATGGACGTAATGGAGATGAGATCCATTCCTCTAAAAAAAAAAAACATAATAAAACAATCACTTACTGTACAATGCCTGCTGATGGGACGTTTATATCTTTCAGCACAAAACTTGTGTTCCCCGTTTAGATGATGATCATAATACTCACTCCTCGGGCAAACAAACGGTACGATCCAACAAGTTTATTTTTGTGTTGATCCTTGCGATGTCTCCAGGACTAAATTGGACGTTAAAGACTGTAGAGTAGGTTAAAGACTGTAGAGTAGGTTAAAGACTGTAGAGTAGGTTAAAGACTGTAGAGTAGGTTGAAGACTGTAGAGTAGGTTAAATAATGTAGAGTATGTTAAAGACTGTAGAGTAGGTTAAAGACTGTAGGGTAGGTTAAAGACTGTAGACTAGGTTAAAGACTGTAGAGTAGTTTAAATATTGTAGGGTAGGTTAAAGACTGTAGAGTAGGTTAAAAACTGTAGGGTAGGTTAAAGACTGTAGAGTAGAGTTAAAGAATGTAGAGTAGGGTTAAAGACTGTAGGGTAGGTTAAAGACTGTAGAGTAGGTTATAGACTGTAGAATAGGTTAAAGACTGTGGAGTAGGTTAAAGACTGTAGAGTAGGTTAAAGACTGTAGGGTAGGTTAAAGACTGTAGGGTAGGTTAAAGACTGTAGGGTAGGTTAAAGACTGTAGAGTAGGTTAAAAACTGTAGGGTAGGGTAAAGACTGTAGAGTGCAGTTAAAGACTGTAGAGTAGGTTTAAAACTGTAGGGTAGGGTAAAGACTGTAGAGTACAGTTAAAGACTGTAGAGTAGGTTAAAGACTGTAGAGTAGGTTAAAGACTGCAGAGTAGGTTAAAGACTGTAGAGTAGGTTAAAGACTGTAGAGTAAGTTAAAGACTGTAGAGTAGGTTAAAGACTGTAGAGTAGGTTAAAAACTGTAGGGTAGGTTAAAGATTGTAGAGTAGAGTTAAAGACTGTAGAGTAGGTTAACGACTGTAGAGTAGGTTAAAAAATGTAGGGTAGGTTAAAGACTGTAGAGTAGGTTAACGACTGCAGGGTAGGTTAAAGACTGTAGAATAGGGTTAAAGACTGTAGAGTAGGTTAAAGACTGTAGAGTAGGTTAAAAACTGTAGAGTAGGTTAAAGACTGTAGAATAGGTTAAAGACTGTAGAGTAGGTTAAAGACTGTAGAGTAGGTTAAAGACTGTAGGGTAGGTTAAAGACTGTAGAGTATAGTTAAAGACTGTAGAGTAGGGTTAAAGACTGTAGGGTTGGTTAAAGACTGTAGAGTAGGTTAAAGACTGTAGGGTAGGGTAAAGACTGTAGAGTACAGTTAAAGACTGTAGAGTAAGTTAAAGACTGTAGAGTAGGTTAAAGACTGTAGGGTAGGTTAAATACTGTAGAGTAGGTTGAAGACTGTAGAGTAGGTTAACGACTGTAGGGTAGGTTAAAGACTGTAGAGTAGGTTAAAGACTGCAGGGTAGGTTAAAGACTGTAGAGTAGGTTAAAAAATGTAGAGTAGGTTAAAGACTGTAGAGTAGGTTAAGGAATGTAGAGTAGGTTAAAAAATGTAGAGTAGGTTGAAGACTGTAGAGTAGGTTAAAGACTGTAGAGTAGGTTAAAAACTGTAGAGTAGGTTAAAGAATGTAGCGTAGGTTAAAGACTGTAGAGTAGGTTAAAGAATGTAGAGTAGGGTTAAAGACTGTAGAGTAGGTTAAAGACTGTAGAGTAGGTTAAAGACTGTAGAGTAGGTTAAAAACTGTAGAGTAGGTTAAAGAATGTAGAGTAGGTTAAAGAATGTAGAGTAGGTTAAAAAATGTAGAGTAGGGTTAAAAACTGTAGAGTAGGTTAAAGAATGTAGAGTAGGGTTAAAGACTGTAGGGTAGGTTAAAGACTGTAGAGTAGGTTAAAGACTGTAGGGTAGGTTAAAGACTGTAGAGTAGGTTAAAGACTGTAGAGTAGGTTAAAAACTGTAGAGTAAGTTAAAGACTGTAGAGTAGGTTAAAGACTGTAGAGTAGTTTAAAAAATGTAGAGTAGGGTTAAAAACTGTAGAGTAGGTTAAAGACTGTAGAGTAGGTTAAAGATTGTAGAGTAGGTTAAAGACTGTAGAGTAGGTTAAAGACTGTAGAGTAGTTTAAAAAATGTAGAGTAGGGTTAAAAACTGTAGAGTAGGTTAAAAACTGTAGAGTAGGTTAAAGATTGTAGAGTAGGTTAAAGACTGTAGAGTAGGTTAAAGACTGTAGAGTAGGTTAAAGACTGTAGGGTAGGTTAAAGACTGTAGAGTAGGTTAAAGACTGTAGGGTAGGTTAAAGACTGTAGAGTAGAGTTAAAAACTGTAGAGTAGGGTTAAAGACTGTAGGGTAGGTTAAAGACTGTAGAGTAGGTTAAAGACTGTAGGGTAGGTTAAAGACTGTAGAGTAGGTTAAAGACTGTAGAGTAGGTTAAGGAATGTAGAGTAGGTTAAAAAATGTAGGGTAGGGTTAAAAACTGTAGAGTAGGTTAAAGACTGTAGAGTAGGTTAAAGACTGTAGAGTAGGTTAAAGACTGTAGAGTACGTTAAAAAATGTAGAGTAGGCTAAAGACTGTAGAGTAGGTTAAAGAATGTAGAGTAGGTTAAAGAATGTAGAGTAGGTTAAAAAATGTAGAGTAGGTTAAAAAATGTAGAGTAGGGTTAAAAACTGTAGAGTAGGTTAAGGAATGTAGAGTAGGTTAAAAAATGTAGAGTAGGGTTAAAGAATGTAGAGTAGGTTAAAAAGAGGGTCATTACCTTGCAGGTGAGCGGCAGGTGAGTATGTGGGATCACAGAGTGAGGCAGCGCGTTACACAAAAAGCCTTAGTGGGGGTCAAAGGTCAGACTGCTCAGAGGTGAACACGTGTCCTGTGGGCACAGTGGGGTCATGTGGGGTCATGTGGTGGACATGTTGGACAAAGTGTTGATAATGTTGTTGGACATTAGCATACAAGATGAATCATTGACCACTTATGAACATGTTTCATGTTGCTTAGTAACCAAGAGTCCAGTGACACATGAACACATGAATGCATCATCTAACTCTTCATGTTCAAACTATGGATCATCTTTCATTGACACTTTCTTACAGTTAGCAATGGAACGAGAACTACACATACAGTATACACATATATACATACATATAAACACACACACATATACATATACACACACATATAGAAACATATACACATACATATAATATACATACACACATATATACACATATATACATATATATATATATATATGTATGTGTGGGAAAAAAATCACAAGACTATTTCATCTCTACAGGCCTGTTTCATGAGGGGGGGGTACCCTCAATCATCAGGATATATATATATATATATATATATATATATATATATATATATATATATATATATATATATATATATATATATATACATATATATGTATGTGTGGGAAAAAAAATCACAAGACTACTTCATCTCTACAGGCCTGTTTCATGAGGGGTTCCCTCAATCTCCTGATGATTGAGGGAACCCCTCATGAAACAGGCCTGTAGAGATGAAGTAGTCTTGTGATTTTTTTTCCCACACATACATATATTGTGCTCTACTACGGTATCGAGCACTATTTTTTGGATAACCTTATTAAGACATATATATATATATATATATATATATATATATATATATATATATGTATATATATGTATATATATATATATATATGTATATATATATATAATGTACATAAATATATATAATGCTTATTTTGTCAAATCAATGAAAATGTATTTATATAGCCCTTAATCACAATAATATAATAATTAAAAACAAAGTTAAACTTTGTTGATGTAAAGTAATTGAACTCTTAAATAGATCAATTATTCATTACACCATTTATCATTATTCATTATTACTTTTTGAACAATGAAAATAACAAAATCCCATTAAGATTATTGTAGATTTAAAAGGGCCCCACTCACAAAAGTGTCTTGTTTCAACACTTGAGTGCCCAGATCAACTTCAAGTCTATCCGTCGTTTATAATTTTTACTTTTTGTTTGTCCATTTGTGTGTTTTATGTTCCTTTTTAGGTGGCAAACACACAAAAATATGCAATATTTTCCCCCCCAAAAATATTTCAAAGTGTAATATTTGATGTGATGTCATGTCTGTGTAATCAAGTTTTGTTTTAAGTCATGTTTTGTTTAGTTTCTGGCTTTTCACTCCCTTGTCTTGTTTGCATGATTACCCATTAGTTTTCACCTGTCACGTCACGCACCTGTTTCACGTTTTGAGTCACGCACCTGTTTTCGTTAATCATGTCTGTGTTATTTAAGCTTTTCATTTTCTGTTGTTCGTCCTGACGACATCCTCGCATTTATACCCCCTGTCACACTCTGTCCACGTCTGCGCACTTCATGTCCATGCCATGTAAGTTTGTTTATTATTGCCACAGTTAGTGTTTTTTATTGTTCATAGTTTTTTGCCCCCGTGCAAGTCTTTTGTTTTCATTAGTCAAATTGTACATCCGCCTTGAGCGCGCTTTTTGTTCTTTTGTTAGTGTAAAATAAATAATGTCTTCACCTTCACGCCATGTCTGGTCCAAATGCTCATTTGCACCACGGGAGAACAAACCACGTCAAAGTCCTAGTCTTGACATGTGAAGTAATTGGAGCCTTGTATAGGTCAATAATTCATGACAACATTGAGTTTGATTCATTATTATTTTTGAGCAATGACAGTGTCAGATTCAAACACTGATGACATCTATTAAACAAGACAAGAGGCAAAGAATTAAACAGAGACAGAATTCAATTTGGACTAAATTGAGGAGAAACGCTTGGACACACTGTACTCTTGTACGCCTCCTTCTTTATTTGACTTTCTCCGACCACCTGACCACCGCTTCCACTTCCAGAGGGAAGTGGGTCGTAAACAGCGTTGCCTTTGATTACAGAATAGTTCAAAAGAAGAGGTCGTAAAATAGTTCAAAAAGAGTTCCATAAAATTGTTCAAAGAGAGTTCGTAAAATACTTCAAAAAGAGGTCCATAAAATAGTTCAAAAAGAGGTCGTCTGGAAATTGGGCAGATCCTATATATACATATATATATATATATATATATATATATATATATATATATATATATATATATATATATATATATATAATAGTTCAAAGAATTAAACAGAGACAGAATTCAATTTGGACTAAATTGAGGAGAAACGCTTGGACACTCTGTACTCTTGTACAGTCTCCAGCACGCTCTGTCAAAAGATTGCACGCCTCCTTCTTTATTTGACTTTCTCCGACCACCTGACCACCTGACCACCGCTTCCACTTCTAGAGGGAAGTGGGTCGTAAACAGCGTTGCCTTTGATTACAGAATAGTTCAAAAGAAGAGGTCGTAAAATAGTTCAAAAAGAGTTCCATACAATTGTTCAAAGAGAGTTCGTAAAATACTTCAAAAAGAGGTCCATAAAATAGTTAAAAAAGAGGTCGTCTGGAAATTGGGCAGATCCTATATATACATATATATATATATATATATATATATATATATATATATATATATACATATATAATAGTTCAAAGAATTAAACAGAGACAGAATTCAATTCAATTTGGACTAAATTGAGGAGAAACGCCTGGACACACTGTACTCTTTGTACAGTCTCCAGCACGCTCTGTCAAAAGATTGCACGCCTCCTTCTTTATTTGACTTTCTCCGACCACCTGACCACCTGACCACCGCTTCCACTTCCAGAGGGAAGTGGGTCGTAAACAGCGTTGCCTTTGATTACAGAATAGTTCAAAAGAAGAGGTCGTAAAATAGTTCAAAAAGAGTTCCATACAATTGTTCAAAGAGAGTTCGTAAAATACTTCAAAAAGAGGTCCATAAAATAGTTCAAAAAGAGGTCGTCTGGAAATTGGGCAGATCCTATATATACATATATATATATATATATATATATATATATATATATATATATATATATATATATATATATATATATATATATATATATATATATATGTGTGTATATATATACATATATAATAGTTCAAAGAATTAAACAGAGACAGAATTCAATTTGGACTAAATTGAGGAGAAACGCCTGGACACACTGTACTCTTTGTACAGTCTCCAGCACGCTCTGTCAAAAGATTGCACGCCTCCTTCTTTATTTGACTTTCTCCGACCACCTGACCACCGCTTCCATTTCTAGAGGGAAGTGGGTCGTAAACAGCGTTGCCTTTGATTACAGAATAGATCAAAAGAAGAGGTCGTAAAATAGTTCAAAAAGAGTTCCATAAAATTGTTCAAAGAGAGTTCGTAAAATACTTCAAAAAGAGGTCCATAAAATAGTTCAAAAAGAGGTCGTCTGGAAATTGGGCAGATCCTATATATATATATATATATATATATATATATATATATATATATATATGTATGTGTGGGAAAAAAATCACAAGACTATTTCATCTCAGAGATGAAATAGTCTTGTGATTTTTTCCCCACACATACATATATTGCGCTCTACTACGGTATCGAGCACTATTTTTTGGATAACCTTATTAAGACATATATATATATATATATATATATATAATGTACATAAATATATATAATGCCCATTTTGTCAAATCAATGAAAATGTATTTATATAGCCCTTAATCACAATAATATAATAATTAAAAAACAAAGAGAGTTCATAAAATACTTCAAAAAGAGGTCCATAAAATAGTTCAAAAAGAGGTCGTCTGGAAATTGGGCAGATCCTTGGTTCTCTCCGCTTTGAAGTCCTTGGGTTAGAACAATATCTTTCTGTTGATTACCATACATGAGAGAAAACAGGAACACCTTCATCTTGCTCCCCCCCCCCCCCCCCCCCCTACACAGTGGAGTTTTACGAGCCTTACTCTTGGTAGGTTTCAAAGACAGCTTTTGTCTTCTTGTCAGGAACTCAATGTAATACAAAGTTTTTGTGATCATTTAGAAACAATTATTCTAACAGACATTTTAAAAATGTCAGCTTTGTGTCATTAGAGTCAACTTTGCAACTCGTTAAATTTCACATGTTTGCTCTATTATTCCACTTGAAATGTTATTTTTCCCGAGTTTAACAGTAGTTCCAGAATGTGCTGCAGGCTGTTAAATCATTAGCCGGGGGCCGCACTTTGGACACCAAAAGGTCATTTGAACTACCAATCCTCCTTTGACACATGTAAACACTTCAGAATCTGTCAGCAAATAAGAGTTTCATGGCTGCAGTTTGACCCCGGAACAGATTAATTCTTTTTTACATGCGAGGCTGACCTTAAGAAGTGTTCCACTGCGTGAGGATGAAAATAGAAAAGTTGCCTGAGGGATGCAAGAGGAGTTCCTCTAGGTGTAGACGTCCAGGTGGTCCGAGGACTTGTGGGCTGCTCCGAGAGGCCGGTCAGCAAGGAGGTCTCCTATGGGCCTGGAGTCCCACAGAGTGTCTTTGATGTGCTGGTTCTCCCTGGTAGCCGCCTGCCACACCACCTCCAGCTCCTCCTCCACCGCCCTGAAGAGGAGAGGAAGATGCAGTCACTCCATTAGGTACGGCAATGACAATCTTAAAGATATGTTTGAAGTAATACTCTTCTGCTCCAGATCTGCAGGTGGCAGTAATGAGCATCACTATGTGGGTACCAAAATGCCACAAACATACGTCCGTGGGCTGGATGTGACCTGTGTCCATACTTGCCAACCCTGACTCCTGAAATTCAGCGCCTCTCCCGAAAACCTCCCGGGACAAATTTTCTCCCGAAATTCAGGCGGAGCTGGAGGCCACGCCCCCTCCAGCTCCATGCGGACCTGAGTGACGTGTTGACAGCCTGTTGTACATGCACATGTGACCCACCCATAATGTGTCACATTTTTGTGTTGATTTATTTAGTTTATTTTGTGGTTTGAATTCGTTTTTTTGGAGCTGTCATTACACATTTATCAGTATTCACATTGGTCAGTAGGGGGCAGTAGGGCGTTTCTTCCCGATTGAATGCTATCACCTGCAGACCGAAAGTGTCTTGTCATTCTGATGAGCGCGACCAGTCTGTGAACAATTGAAACGTCCTGTGTGCTTTTTCCTCCTGTATAACAGGTTAGTTTTGGTGAATCAACTCACTGAATAATATCCATGTGATCTTTATAAGTTTAAGTACACATTCTGATGGCGGAGCCTAACTCTAAAGTGTTTGTGAGTTGTAGTTTGTATTTGTGAATGAATCCAGTGTACAGCTGCAGTAATCAATACAAAATGGTGACGTGAGTACGCAATGTTTATATAGGAACTTCTGATCCTAATTCAGACTCCCAAATTAGAGCTCCCGTTTTCTTATTGATTTTATAATGTATATTTGTATAATGTGTGTGTTCTGAAATAGTGACAGAGAATAGAACAAGGATGGACAATTCAACCCTTAACTCAACAATGAGTAGAGGAGTGTTATGTGTGTGTATATGTGTAAATAAATGAACACTGAAATTCAAGTATTTCTTTTATTTATATATATATATATATATATATATTGTTGGTAGCGGGGGTGTATTTTGTAGCGTCCCGGAAGAGTTAGTGCTGCAAAGGATTCTGGGTATTTGTTGTTCTGTTGTGTTTATGTTGTGTTACGGTGCGGTTGTACTCCCGAAATGTGTTTGTCATTCTTGTTTGGTGTGGATTCACAGTGTGGCGTATATTTCTAACAGTATTAAAGTTTTTTTATACTGGCACCCTCAGTGTAACCTGTATCGCTGTTGAGGAAGTATGCGTTGCATTCACTCGTGTGTGCGTACAGAAGCCGCACATATCTTGTGACTGGGTCTGAACGATGTTAGAATGGATGAAAAGCGGACGTGACGATAGCTCGTAGAGTACGTTAAAGGCAGTGCATTTAAGGCATTCATTAATGTCGGGGCTCAGGCTTTGAGCTGAGGCAACCTTCATTATCGAACGAAGGTGTCCATCAGTCATTATTTCTCGTCCACCAGGACAAGACTGTGGTCCTGGTGGACTGATGAACACCTTCGTTCGATAATGAAGGTTGCCTCAGCTCAAAGCCTGAGCCCCGACATTAATGAACTAGCATCCAAGAAAAGATGCCAGGTATCTGGCTTGGGCACATCAGATTAGATCAGTGTGTTGCAAACTGAGCAGTTTAAAGTCCTGCATGGTTGTTTTATTCATTGTTATTTTATTTTCTAATGTATTAGACTGTGGAAAAAGTTAATGTTGATATTTACCTCAGAAGACTGCAAATAGAAAAGAGGCATTACATTTGTATTTCATATGCCATTGATATTTTTTAATTATTTGTATTATTATTTGAAACTCGATTTTGCATGTCACTATAAAGTTATATAAGCCTTGCTTGTTCAATATTTAATGCAAAACTTGTTTGGGTCCCTATTAAAAGGTTAATTTGTTAAACTTTGGCCCGCGGCTTTGTTCAGTTTTACATTTTGGCCCACTCTGTATTTGAGTTTGACACCCCTGACATAGACAGACACATACTAAAATGACAGACACACACTACCAACTGACCGGCAATACCAATCAACCCTACCGACCAACCTACAATACTGACCGACCCTACCGACCAACAGACAGACACAACCGACATGACAGACCGACCAATCAATATGACCGACCGATCAATATGCTTGACCGATCGAGCGACCGACTGACCGATCGACATGACACACATGACCAACACACACGACCGATTGACAGACACATCGACCGACACAACTGACAGACCTGCTGATCAATACGACCGAACAATCTGACAGAGCGATCAATATGACCCACCGATCCAACTGGCCGACACAACCGACAGACAAAACTGACCGACCCGACCGATCGATCAATACAACCAACCAACAGATCAACACGATCGACTGACCGACCGACTGATCAATAGGACCCACAGAGCCGACCGATCTATATGACCCATTGACCGACTTGATCCAATGACACGACCGACAAATAGACATGACCGACAGATTGACATGACGGAACGACTGACTGACAGACGTCAATGACTGACAGACATGACGGACCGACTGATCAACACGACTGACTAATCTGACCAACCAATCAATACAAGCTACAAATCCGACCGACCGATCAATACACCCAACAGACACGACCGATTGACAGGACAGACTTACCTGACCGACCGATCAATATCACCGACAGACCGACACGATTGATCAACACACATGGCCGACAAGACACACATGACCAACACACATGGCCGACAGACACAACCGAACGACACGACTGACTGACCGATCAAAATGACCAACATGACTGACCAATCAATACGACCGACCGATCAATATGCTTGACCGATCGAGCGACCGACTGACCGATCGACATGACACACATGACCAACACACACGACTGATTGACAGACACATCGACCGACACAACTGACAGACCTGCTGATCAATACGACCGAACAATCTGACAGAGCGATCAATATGACCCACCGATCCAACTGGCCGAGACAACTGATCGACACAACCGACAGACAAAACTGACCGACCCGACCGATCGATCAATACAACCAACCAACAGATCAACACGATCGACCGACCGACCGACCGATCAATAGGACCCACAGAGCCGACCGATCTATATGACCGATTGACCGACTTGATCCAATGACACGACCGACAAATAGACATGACCGACAGATTGACATGACGGAACGACTGACTGACAGACGTCAATGACTGACAGACATGACGGACCGACTGATCAACACGACTGACTAATCTGACCAACCAATCAATACAAGCTACAAATCCGACCAACCGATCAATACACCCAACAGACACGACCGATTGACAGGACAGACTTACCTGACCGACCGATCAATATCACCGACAGACCGACACGATTGATCAACACACATGGCCGACAGACACAACCGAACGACACGACTGACTGACCGATCAAAATGACCAACATGACTGACCAATCAATACGACTGACCGATCAATATGCTTGACCGATCGAGCGACCGACTGACCGATCGACATGACACACATGACCAACACACACGACCGATTGACAGACACATCGACCGACACAACTGACAGACCTGCTGATCAATACGACCGAACAATCTGACAGAGCGGTCAATATGACCCACCGATCCAACTGGCTGACACAACTGATCGACACGACCGACAGACAAAACTGACCGACCCGACCGATTGATCAATACAACCAACCAACTGATCAACACGATCGACTGACCGACCGACCGATCAATAGGACCGACAGAGCCAACCGATCTATATGACCCATTGACCGACTTGATCCAATGACACGACCGACAAATAGACATGACCGACAGATTGACATGACGGAACGACTGACTGACAGACGTCAATGACTGACAGACATGACGGACCGACTGATCAACACGACTGACTAATCTGACCAGCCAATCAATACAAGCTACAAATCCGACCGACCGATCAATACACCCAACAGACACGACCGATTGACAGGACAGACTTAACTGACCGACCGATCAATATCACCGACAGACCGACACGATTGATCAACACAAATGGCCGTCAGACACACATGACCAACACACATGGCCGACAGACACAACCGAACGACACGACTGACTGACCGATCAAAATGACTGACCAATCAATACGACCGACCGATCAATATGCTTGACCGATCGAGCGACCGACTGACCGATCGACATGACACACATGACCAACACACACGACCGATTGACAGACACATCGACCGACACAACTGACAGACCTACTGATCAATACGACCGAACAATCTGACAGAGCGATCAAAATGACCCACCGGTCCAACTAGCTGACACAACTGATCGACACGACCGACAGACAAAACTGACCGACCCGACCGATTGATCAATACAACCAACCAACAGATCAACACGATCGACTGACCGACCGACCGATCAATAGGACCCACAGAGCCGACCGATCTATATGACCGATTGACCGACTTGATCCAATGACACGACCGACAAATAGACATGACCGACAGATTGACATGACGGAACGACTGACTGACAGACGTCAATGACTGACAGACATGACGGACCGACTGATCAACACGACTGACTAATCTGACCAACCAATCAATACAAGCTACAAATCCGACCGACCGATCAATACACCCAACAGACACGACCGATTGACAGGACAGACTTACCTGACCGACCGATCAATATCACCGACAGACCGACACGATTGATCAACACACATGGCCGACAAGACACACATGACCAACACACATGGCCGACAGACACAACCGAACGACACGACTGACTGACCGATCAAAATGACCAACATGACTGACCAATCAATACGACCGACCGATCAATATGCTTGACCGATCGAGCGACCGACTGACCGATCGACATGACACACATGACCAACACACACGACCGATTGACAGACACATCGACCGACACAACTGACAGACCTGCTGATCAATACGACCGAACAATCTGACAGAGCGATCAATATGACCCACCGATCCAACTGGCCGACACAACTGATCGACACGACCGACAGACAAAACTGACCGACCCGACCGATCGATCAACACAACCAATCAACTGATCAACACAATCGACTGACCGACCGACCGATCAATAGGACCGACAGAGCCAACCGATCTATATGACCGATTGACCGACTTGATCCAATGACACGACCGACAAATAGACATGACCGACAGATTGACATGACGGAACGACTGACTGACAGACGTCAATGACTGACAGACATGACGGACCGACTGATCAACATGACTGACTAATCTGACCAACCAATCAATACAAGCTACAAATCCGACCGACCGATCAATACACCCAACAGACACGACCGATTGACAGGACAGACTTACCTGACCGACCGATCAATATCACCGACAGACCGACACGATTGATCAACACACATGGCCGACAGACACACATGACCAACACACATGGCCGACAGACACAACCGAACGACACGACTGACTGACCGATCAAAATGACCAACATGACTGACCAATCAATACGACCGACCGATCAATATGCTTGACCGATCGAGCGACCGACTGACCGATCGACATGACACACATGACCAACACACACGACTGATTGACAGACACATCGACCGACAAAACTGACAGACCTGCTGATCAATACGACCGAACAATCTGACAGAGCGATCAATATGACCCACCGATCCAACTGGCTGACACAACTGATCGACACGACCGACAGACAAAACTGACCGACCCGACCGATCGATCAACACAACCAACCAACAGATCAACACGATCGACTGACCGACCGACCGATCAATAGGACCCACAGAGCCGACCGATCTATATGACCGATTGACCGACTTGATCCAATGACACGACCGACAAATAGACATGACCGACAGACAGACACGACCGACAGATTGACATGACGGAACGACTGACTGACAGACGTCAATGACTGACAGACATGACGGACCGACTGATCAACACGACTGACTAATCTGACCAACCAATCAATACAAGCTACAAATCCGACCGACCGATCAATAGGACCGACAGAGCCGACCGATCTATATGACCCATTGACCGACTTGATCCAATGACACGACCGACAAATAGACATGACCGACAGACAGACACAACCGACAGATTGACATGACGGAACGACTGACTGACAGACGTCAATGACTGACAGACATGACGGACCGACTGATCAACATGACTGACTAATCTGACCAACCAATCAATACAAGCTACAAATCCGACCGACCGATCAATACACCCAACAGACACGACCGATTGACAGGACAGACTTACCTGACCGACCGATCAATATCACCGACAGACCGACACGATTGATCAACACACATGGCCGACAAGACGCACATGACCGACACACATGGCCGACAGACACAACCGAACGACACGACTGACTGACCGATCAAAATGACCAACATGACTGACCAATCAATACGACCGACCGATCAATATGCTTGACCGATCGAGCGACGGACTGACCGATCGACATGACACACATGACCGACACACACGACCGATTGACAGACACATCGACCGACACAACTGACAGACCTGCTGATCAATACGACCGAACAATCTGACAGAGCGATCAATATGACCCACCGATCCAACTGGCCGAGACAACTGATCGACACGACCGACAGACAAAACTGACCGACCCGACCGATCGATCAATACAACCAACCAACAGATCAACACGATCGACTGACCGACCGACCGATCAATAGGACCCACAGAGCCGACCGATCTATATGACCGATTGACCGACTTGATCCAATGACACGACCGACAAATAGACATGACCGACAGACAGACACGACCGACAGATTGACATGACGGAACGACTGACTGACAGACGTCAATGACTGACAGACATGACGGACCGACTGATCAACACGACTGACTAATCTGACCAACCAATCAATACAAGCTACAAATCCGACCGACCGATCAATACACCCAACAGACACGACCGATTGACAGGACAGACTTACCTGACCGACCGATCAATATCACCGACAGACCGACACGATTGATCAACACACATGGCCGACAAGACACACATGACCAACACACATGGCTGACAGACACAACCGAACGACACGACTGACTGACCGATCAAAATGACCAACATGACTGACCAATCAATACGACCGACCGATCAATATGCTTGACCGATCGAGCGACCGACTGACCGATCGACATGACACACATGACCAACACACACGACCGATTGACAGACACATCGACCGACACAACTGACAGACCTGCTGATCAATACGACCGAACAATCTGACAGAGCGATCAATATGACCCACCGATCCAACTGGCCGACACAACTGATCGACACGACCGACAGACAAAACTGACCGACCCGACCGATCGATCAACACAACCAATCAACTGATCAACACAATCGACTGACCGACCGACCGATCAATAGGACCGACAGAGCCAACCGATCTATATGACCGATTGACCGACTTGACCAATGACACGACCGACAAATAGACATGACCGACAGATTGACATGACGGAACGACTGACTGACAGACGTCAATGACTGACAGACATGACGGACCGACTGATCAACACGACTGACTAATCTGACCAACCAATCAATACAAGCTACAAATCCGACCGACTGATCAATACACCCAACAGACACGACCGATTGACAGGACAGACTTACCTGACCGACCGATCAATATCACCGACAGACCGACACGATTGATCAACACACATGGCCGACAAGACACACATGACCAACACACATGGCCGACAGACACAACCGAACGACACGACTGACTGACCGATCAAAATGACCAACATGACTGACCAATCAATACGACCGACCGATCAATATGCTTGACCGATCGAGCGACCGACTGACCGATCGACATGACACACATGACCAACACACACGACCGATTGACAGACACATCGACCGACACAACTGACAGACCTGCTGATCAATACGACCGAACAATCTGACAGAGCGATCAATATGACCCACCGATCCAACTAGCTGACACAACTGATCCACACGACCGACAGACAAAACTGACCGACCAGACCGATTGATCAATACAACCAACCAACTGATCAACACGATCGACTGACCGACCGACCGATCAATAGGACCGACAGAGCCAACCGATCTATATGACCCATTGACCGACTTGATCCAATGACACGACCGACAAATAGACATGACCGACAGATTGACATGACGGAACGACTGACTGACAGACGTCAATGACTGACAGACATGACGGACCGACTGATCAACACGACTGACTAATCTGACCAACCAATCAATACAAGCTACAAACCCGACCAACCAAACAATACACCCAACAGACACGACCGATTGACAGGACAGACTTAACTGACCGACCGATCAATATCACCGACAGACCGACACGATTGATCAACACACATGGCCGACAAGACACACATGGCCAACACACATGGCCGATAGACACAACCGACCGACACGACTGACTGACCGATCAAAATGACCAACATGACTGACCAATCAATACGACCGACCGATCAATATGCTTGACCGATCGAGCGACCGACTGACGATCGACATGACACACATGACCAACACACACGACCGATTGACAGACACATCGACCGACACAACTGACAGACCTGCTGATCAATACGACCGAACAACCTGACAGAGCGATCAATATGACCCACCGATCCAACTGGCCGAGACAACTGATCGACACAACCGACAGACAAAACTGACCGACCCGACCGATCGATCAATACAACCAACCAACAGATCAACACGATCGACTGACCGACCGACCGATCAATAGGACCCACAGAGCCGACCGATCTATATGACCGATTGACCGACTTGATCCAATGACACGACCGACAAATAGACATGACCGACAGACAGACACGACCGACAGATTGACATGACGGAACGACTGACTGACAGACGTCAATGACTGACAGACATGACGGACCGACTGATCAACACGACTGACTAATCTGACCAACCAATCAATACAAGCTACAAATCCGACCGACCGATCAATACACCCAACAGACACGACCGATTGACAGGACAGACTTAACTGACCGACCGATCAATATCACCGACAGACCGACACGATTGATCAACACAAATGGCCGTCAGACACAACCGACCGACACGACTGACTGACCGATCAAAATGACCAACATGACCGACCAATCGACACAACCAACCAACTGAGTGACACAACTGACCGACCGATCAATATCACCGACACATTTGATCAACACACATGGCCGACAGACACACATGACCGACACACATGGCCGACAGACACAACCGACCAACTCGACTGACTGACCGATCAAAATGACCAACATGACCGACCAATCGACCAACTGAGTGACACAACTGACCGACCGATCAATACAATTGACTGACTGACCTGACCGACAGACAGACATGACTGACAGACACGACCGACAGATTGACATGACGGACCGACTGACTGACAGACGTCCATGACTGACAGACACGACTGACCGATCTGACCAACCAATCAATACAATGTGATGACGATGCCTTCAGGAGACTTTTGCTGGCTCCGCCCATTAAAAAGTGGCTCCATTTGTCGTCTGTGTGAATGCTAAAGAAGATTCACGCAAATGTTGCAATGGTATTTGTCTTTTCCGCCAGACGTCACAAGTTTAATAAGGTATCTGGCCCGCGGGGTGCCTCGCCTCCGAGTTCATTTGAAATATCTGACAGTATATTTGTTGCAACTTTGCTGCCATCTTGTGGACAACACGAGTCCAGGCTAGACTACAGCAATGCACTTCTTGTGAGGATCCCCAGCAAGAACATTCCAGAAGCTACAGTACTTACAGAATAGGATCCTTATGAGAGTGCGGAAATACCACCACATCACACCAGTTCTCAAATCCCTTCACTGGCTTCCTGTTCCACTCAGGATTGAATACAAAGTCTCCCTACTAACCCACCAGTGCCTCCATGGAAATGCCCCCCTCTACCTCAAAGAACTGCTTACCCCCAAATCCTCCACACCACACCTCCGCTCCGGACAGGCTAACCTCCTCCAACCTCCGAGGACAAAGCTACGAACAATGGGAGACTGGGCTTTCTGCTCCGCCGCTCCCAGTCTGTGGAACGCTTTCCCTGACCACCTGAGGGCACCACAGACTGTGGATGCTTTTAAAAAAGGCTTAAAAACCCTTCTTTAAAAAAAAAATAACTGTCTGAATGCAACTTCCTGTTTGTCCGTAATAACTGTCTGTATGCAACTTCCTGTTTGTCTGTAATAACTGTCTGAATGCAACTTCCTGTTTGTCCCCAATAACTGTCTGAATGCAACTTCCTGTTTGTCCCCAATAACTGTCTGTATGCGACTTCCTGTTTGTCCCCAATAACTGTCTGTATGCGACTTCCTGTTTGTCCGTAATAACCGTCTGTATGCGGCTTCCTGTTTGTCCCCAATAACTGTCTGAATGCAACTTCCTGTTTGTCTGTAATAACTGTCTGAATGCGACGTCCTGTTTGTCCCCAATAACTGTCTGTATGCGACTTCCTGTTTGTCCGTAATAACTGTCTGAATGCAACTTCCTGTTTGTCCCCAATAACTGTCTGTATGCGACTTCCTGTTTGTCCCCAAGAACCGTCTGAATGCAACTTCCTGTTTGTCTGTAATAACTGTCTGAATGCGACTTCCTGTTTGTCCCCAATAACTGTCTGAATGCAACTTCCTGTTTGTCTGTAATAACTGTCTGAATGCAACTTCCTGTTTGTCCCCAATAACTGTCTGTATGCGACTTCCTGTTTGTCCGTAATAACTGTCTGAATGCAACTTCCTGTTTGTCCCCAATAACCGTCTGAATGCAACTTCCTGTTTGTCTGTAATAACTGTCTGAATGCAACTTCCTGTTTGTCCCCAATAACTGTCTGTATGCAACTTCCTGTTTGTCCCCAATAACTGTCTGTATGCGACTTCCTGTTTGTCCCCAATAACTGTCTGAATGCAACTTCCTGTTTGTCTGTAATAACTGTCTGAATGCAACTTCCTGTTTGTCCCCAATAACTGTCTGTATGCGACTTCCTGTTTGTCCGTAATAACCGTCTGTATGCGGCTTCCTGTTTGTCCCCAATAACTGTCTGAATGCAACTTCCTGTTTGTCTGTAATAACTGTCTGAATGCAACTTCCTGTTTGTCCGTAATAACTGTCTGAATGCAACTTCCTGTTTGTCCCCAATAACTGTCTGTATGCGACTTCCTGTTTGTCCGTAATAACCGTCTGTATGCGGCTTCCTGTTTGTCCCCAATAACTGTCTGAATGCAACTTCCTGTTTGTCTGTAATAACTGTCTGAATGCAACTTCCTGTTTGTCTGTAATAACTGTCTGAATGCGACTTCCTGTTTGTCTGTAATAACTGTCTGAATGCGACTTCCTGTTTGTCCCCAATAAATGTCTGTATGCGACTTCCTGTTTGTCTGGAAATTGTGAAGAATGGTTGTGTGAAAGGGAATAGAATCACCATGTCACACATGTCCTACATCACTATTGCGAAGGATGACTGTGTGAAAGGGAATAGAATCACCATGTCACACATGTCCTACATCACTATTGTGAAGAATGACTGTGTGAAAGGGAATAGAATCACTATGTCACACATGTCCTACATCACTATTGTGAAGAATGACTGTGTGAAAGGGAATAGAATCACTATGTCACACATGTCCTACATCACTATTGTGAAGGATGACTGTGTGAAAGGGAATAGAATCACCATGTCCTACATCACTATTGCGAAGGATGACTGTGTGAAAGGGAATAGAATCACCATGTCCTACATCACTATTGCGAAGGATGACTGTGTGAAAGGGAATAGAATCACCATGTCCTACATCACTATTGTGAAGAATGACTGTGTGAAAGGGAATATAATCACCATGTCCTACATCACTATTGTGAAGGATGACTGTGTGAAAGGGAATAGAATCACCATGTCCTACATCACTATTGTGAAGAATGACTGTGTGAAAGGGAATATAATCACCATGTCACACATGTCCTACATCACTATTGTGAAGAATGACTGTGTGAAAGGGAATAGAATCACCATGTCACACATGTTCTACATCACTATTGTGAAGAATGACTGTGTGAAAGGGAATAGAATCACCATGTCACACATGTCCTACATCACTATTGTGAAGAATGACTGTGTGAAAGGGAATATAATCACCATGTCCTACATCACTATTGTGAAGGATGACTGTGTGAAAGGGAATATAATCACCATGTCACACATGTCTTACATCACTATTGTGAAGAATGGCTGTGTGAAAAGGAATAGAATCACCATGTCCTACATCACTATTGTGAAGGATGACTGTGTGAAAGGGAATAGAATCACCATGTCCTACATCACTATTGTGAAGGATGACTGTGTGAAAGGGAATAGAATCACCATGTCCTACATCACTATTGTGAAGGATGACTGTGTGAAAGGGAATAGAATCACCATGTCCTACATCACTATTGTGAAGAATGACTGTGTGAAAGGGAATATAATCACCATGTCCTACATCACTATTGTGAAGAATGACTGTGTGAAAGGGAATATAATCACCATGTCCTACATCACTATTGTGAAGAATGACTGTGTGAAAGGGAATATAATCACCATGTCACACATGTCCTACATCAGCTGGCTGTAATGTGCCAGTGTTGTGTGAAAGGGGCTGGTGATAAATGTGAGTGTCTGACACCAACAACTGCAGCACTTTCTCCTCCCTCACATCTTGGTCTCCTCCTCCTCTTCCTCCTCCTCCTCCTCCTCCTACCGTTTGGACTGCAGCAGCCTCTCCTCCGCCTGCTGCCTCTCCGCCAGCAGACTCTGCAGGTGCACCACCTCCCTGTGGTAGGACGCCGCCTTGCCCTCCGCCGCCTCCTCCAGCGCCGCCAGTCGGCTGGACGCCTGCTTGCGGTACACCTGCGCACGCACACACACACACACACACACACACACACACACACACGTGGAGTCAGGGCCATGCGATGTGGAGCGCGGCCATGAAGGAGGCAGACGCTGATGGAGGACGGCGCAGCATCAGCGGAGGACGGCGGGGCGCAGGAAGCGGGACGAGGTGAGCGGCGTGAATGATTTTTGCTGACTCAACAGATGTAGACACGGCACACTTAGAGCGTGTTCTCCTTCATTCGCATCCTGTTGCACTTTTAGTTTGCAATGTCCACACTCTTTGTGGAGGACCTTTTTTTTTTTAGGCATTCTAGCTCGTAAAATATGGCAAGCACGAGGTGGCTAACAGTTTTAAAGTTGTGTTGTTAGTTTTTCTACCTGAGCTGCTTTTACCACGTCAGGCCCGGAGGGTCCTGAAGTCCTCTGGCCCCCCGGCCTTTAACCTTTACCGAGTAGCAGACCAAAGAGCCAGGGCGAGGCGGCGTGCAGCCAATATGGCCGCCACCTGTGGAACAACCTGCCAGAGAGCCTCAGGACTGCAGGGACCCTTGACTTTTTTAAAAAGGCTAAAGACACACTTTTTCAATCAGGATCATGTTTTTTATTATTTTATTGTGTTGTTTTCTGTCTTAATTATCAATATTTCCACTATTATTCTCTATATGTTGTGTTTTTATTTACATATTGTAAGATTTATATTTTATTTTGACATATATTTTATCATATGTTTTATACTATTTATTGTGTTGTTTTCTGTCTTAATTATCAATATTTCCACTATTATTCTCTATATGTTATGTTTTTATTTACATATTCATGTAATATTTATATTTTATTTTGACATATTTTATCCTATGTTTTATACTATTTATTGTGTTGTTTTCAGTCTTAATTATCAATAGTTCCACTATTATTCTCTATATGTTACGTTTTTATTAATGTATTAATGTAATATTTATATTTTATTTTGACATATATTTTATCATATGTTTTATACTATTTATTGTGTTGTTTTCAGTCTTAATTATCAATAGTTCCACTATTATTCTCTATATGTTACGTTTTTATTAATGTATTAATGTAATATTTATATTTTATTTTGACATATTTTATCATATGTTTTGTACTATTTATTGTGTTGTTTTCTGTCTTAATTATCAATATTTCCACTATTATTCTCTATATGTTACGTTTTTATTAATGTATTAATGTAATATTTATATTTTATTTTGACATATATTTTATTATATGTTTTGACTATTTATTGTGTTGTTTTCTTTTTTAATTATCAATATTACTACTATTATTTATATGTTGTTTTTATTTATGTATTAATGTAATAATTATATTTTATTTTTACATATTTGAATCCTGTTTTATACTATTTATTGTGTTGTTTTCCGTCTTAATTATCAATATTTCCACTATTATTCTCTATATGTTACGTTTTTATTAATGTATTAATGTAATATTTATATTTTATTTTGACATATTTTATCATATGTTTTGTACTATTTATTGTGTTGTTTTCTGTCTTAATTATCAATATTTCCACTATTATTCTCTATATATGTTATGTTTTTATTTACATATTAATGTAATATTTATATTTTATTTTGACATATTTTATCCTATGTTTTATACTATTTATTGTGTTGTTTTCAGTCTTAATTATCAATAGTTCCACTATTATTCTCTATATGTTACGTTTTTATTAATGTATTAATGTAATATTTATATTTTATTTTGACATATATTTTATTATATGTTTTGACTATTTATTGTGTTGTTTCCTGTCTTAATTATCAATATTTCTACTATTATTCTCTATATGTTATGTTTTTATTTACATATTAATGTAATATTTATATTTTATTTTGACATATTTTATCCTATGTTTTATACTATTTATTGTGTTGTTTTCAGTCTTAATTATCAATAGTTCCACTATTATTCTCTATATGTTACGTTTTTATTTATGTATTAATGTAATATTTATATTTTATTTTGACATATATTTTATTATATGTTTGAACTATTTATTGTGTTGTTTTCTGTCTTAATTATCAATATTTCCACTATTATTCTCTATATGCTACGTTTTTATTAATGTATTATTTATATTTTATTTTGACATATATTTTATTATATGTTTTGACTATTTATTGTGTTGTTTTCTTTTTTAATTATCAATATTATTACTATTATTATTTATGTTGTTTTTATTTATGTATTAATGTAATAATTATATTTTAATTTTACATATTTTAACCCTGTTTTATACTATTTATTGTGTTGTTTTCTGTCTTAATTATCAATATTTCCACTATTATTCTCTATATGTTACGTTTTTATTAATGTATTAATGTAATATTTATATTTTATTTTGACATATATTTTATCATATGTTTTGACTATTTATTGTGTTGTTTTCTTTTTTAATTATCAATATTACTACTATTATTATTTATATGTTGTTTTTATTTATGTATTAATGTAATAATTATATTTTATTTTTACATATTTTAACCCTGTTTTATACTATTTATTGTGTTGTTTTCTGTCTTAATTATCAATATTTCCACTATTATTCTCTATATGTTACGTTTTTATTAATATATTAATGTAATATTTATATTTTATTTTGACATATTTTATCCTATGTTTTATACTATTTATTGTGTTGTTTTCTGTCTTAATTATCAATAGTTCCACTATTATTCTCTATATGTTACGTTTTTATTAATGTATTAATGTAATATTTATATTTTATTTTGACATATATTTTATCATATATTTTGTACTATTTATTGTGTTGTTTTCTGTCTTAATTATCAATATTTCCACTATTATTCTCTATATGTTATGTTTTTATTTACATATTAATGTAATATTTATATTTTATTTTGACATATTTTATCCTATGTTTTATACTATTTATTGTGTTGTTTTCAGTCTTAATTATCAATAGTTCCACTATTATTCTATATGTTGCGTTTTTAGTAACGTATTAATGTAATATTTATATTTTATTTTGACATATATTTTATCATATGTTTTGTACTATTTATTGTGTTGTTTTCTTTTTTAATTATCAATATTACAACTATTATTATTTAAATGTTATGTTTTTATTTATGTATTAATGTAATAATTATATTTTATTTTGACATATTTTAATCCTGTTTTATACTATTTATTGTGTTGTTTTCTGTCTTAATTATCAATATTTCCACTATTATTCTCTATATGTTATGTTTTTATTTACATATTAATGTAATATTTATATTTTATTTTGACATATATTTTATTATATGTTTTGACTATTTATTGTGTTGTTTTCTGTCTTAATTATCAATAGTTCCACTATTATTCTCTATATGTTACGTTTTTATTAATGTATTATTTATATTTTATTTTGACATACATTTTATTATATGTTTTGACTATTTATTGTGTTGTTTTCTTTTTTAATGATCAATATTACTACTATTATTATTTATATGTTGTTTTTATTTATGTATTAATGTAATAATTATATTTTATTTTTACATATTTTAACCCTGTTTTATACTATTTATTGTGTTGTTTTCCGTCTTAATTATCAATATTTCCACTATTATTCTCTATATGTTACGTTTTTATTAATGTATTAATGTAATATTTATATTTTATTTTGACATATTTTATCATATGTTTTGTACTATTTATTGTGTTGTTTTCTGTCTTAATTATCAATAGTTCCACTATTATTCTCTATATGTAACGTTTTTATTAATGTATTAATGTAATATTTATATTTTATTTTGACATATATTTTATCATATATTTTGTACTATTTATTGTGTTGTTTTCTGTCTTAATTATCAATATTTCCACTATTATTCTCTATATGTTATGTTTTTATTTACATATTAATGTAATATTTATATTTTATTTTGACATATATTTTATCATATGTTTTGTACTATTTATTGTGTTGCTTTCAGTCTTAATTGTCAATATTTCCACTATTATTCTCTATATGTTATGTTTTTATTTACATATTAATGTAATATTTATATTTTATTTTGACATATTTTATCCTATGTTTTATACTATTTATTGTGTTGTTTTCAGTCTTAATTATCAATAGTTCCACTATTATTCTCTATATGTTACGTTTTTATTAATGCATTAATGTAATATTTATATTTTATTTTGACATATATTTTATTATATGTTTTGACTATTTATTGTGTTGTTTTCTTCTTTAATTATCAACATTTCCACTATTATTCTCTATATGTTACCTTTTTATTAGCGTATTAATGTAATATTTATATTTTATTTTGACATATATTAGATCGAAGTTTGATTTTATTTGACTATTCCGCCCATACATATATACTTACATCATGTATATATTACATGTTATTATGAATGTTACTAGATACTACATATATACTTACATCATGTATATATTACATATTATTATGAATGTTACTACATGACATATATACTTACATCATGTATATATTACATGTTATTATGAATGTTACTACAGTATATATATATACTTACATCATGTTATTAAAACCTTAATGGAGGTTTTTGGATGATTTTAGAGCAATTTATAGACGGAATAGAGCAACTACAGTTACCCCCATTGTGAGCTGACTTTTGCTAACGTTTATTTACAATTTAGAATGCATAAAAAAGTGTTTTACATAAGAATTATGAATGATGGAAAATTCCCAAAAAAGTGCAGTTCACTTGAAGCTAGTTTTCCCCCCTGAGAGAGGTAACCTAACACAAGATAATTGCCTGCCTGAGAGGAGAAAATGTCAGAATAATTCCTGGCCACAATGACAGCACAGGAAGAGCACTTTCTTCTCGCTTGAGAAGGTTCCATGCAGCCAGAGGACATGATGTCCATTAAGATCTCCATCCTGTGTCTTCCTGACAACACACATTGATGGCAGAGATGATAATAATAATAATAAATACACCAAGTCCGACAGGAAACTCAAGAATAGAAATGGTCTGTTCCAGGGTCAAGCTGGGGCCTTGAGGAAAACTGTGCTGCATTACCTGCCCAGTAGGGTTGGGTGATGATATCCACACCGAGGGTGGTATCAGTATCGGACACTTTATTTTCATAGTTTTGGTTATTTTCACAAACATCTGTGTTTTTTTGTTTTTTACTCTAATATATGTTTTGTTATTTACTAACTCAGGGAATAAGGAGAAAGCAGAGGGACTTTATTGCCTTTCTTTAGTTATTTAAGGAACTATGTCATTTAGGGAACACTTGTTTTATTTATTTTGTGATTATTGCCTGAATTTGCGAGTACCGACATATTTCTTTCTTAATTATCAACATTTTCACTGTTATTCTCTATATGTTACGTTTTTATTAATGTATTAATGTAATATTTATATTTTATTTTGACATATATTTTATCATATGTTTTGTACCATTTATTGTGTTGTTTTCTGTCTAAATTATCAATATAACTACTATTATTCTCCATATGTTGTTTTTATTTACGTATTCATGTAATATTTATATTTTATTTTGACATATTTTAATCCTGTTTTATACTTTTTATTGTGTTTTTTTCTGTCTTAATTATCAATATTTCCACTATTATTCTCTATTTGTTATGTTTTTATTAACATATTAATGTAATTCATCCATATTTAATTTTGACTTATTTTATCCTATGTTTTATACTATTTATTGTATTTTCTTTCTTAATGATCAATATTACTACTATTATTATCTACATGTTACGTTTTTATTAATGTATTAATGTAATATTTATATTTTATTTTAACATATATTTTATCATTTGTTTTGTACTATTTATTGTGTTGTTTTCTGTCTTAATTATCAATATTACTACTATTATTCTCCATATGTTATGTTTTTATTTACATATTAATGTAATGTTTATATTTTATTTTGACATATTTTAATCCTGTTTTATACTTTTTATTGTGTTTTTTTCTGTCTTAATTATCAATATCGCCACTATTATTCTCTATTTGTTATGTTTTTATTAACATATTAATTTAATTAATCCATATTTAATTTTGACATATTTTATCCTATGTTTTACACTATCTATTGTGTTATTTTCTTTCTTAATGATCAATATTACTACTATTATTATCTACATGTTATGTTTTTATTTACGTATTAATGTAATATTTATATTTTATTTTGACATATATTTTACCATGTGTTTTGTACTATTTATTGTGTTGTTTTCTGTCTTAATGATCAATATTTCCACTATTATTCTCTATATGTTACATTTTTAGTAACATATTAATGTAATATTTATATTTAATTTTGACATACATTTTATCACATGTTTTGTACTATTTATTGTGTTGTTTTCTTTCTTAATTATCAATATTTCCACTATTATTCTCTATTTGTTATGTTTTTATTAACATATTAATTTAATTCATCCATATTTAATTTTGACATATTTTATCCTATGTTTTA
>NC_084553.2:662500-682500 GCF_033978685.3 Nerophis lumbriciformis
TTTAGTTTAGAGATAAGGAAAGATTGGCCTGGCCTACTAGGATCCCTCTTTATGTTTGTGAACTTTATAGTCTATACATTTAGAGTGATGTGATAATCAAACACTCTAGAAGTCTAGAATGAAAGAGTATATAAGAGAATTGACAGCAACGTTCCCTCTCAGGAGCGCGCCTGTGCAATTGCGCACTGCTCAAGCGTCCTCTGCGCACGGCAAATCTATGCCACGCACAAAATCAAATTAAAAAAAATAAGCGCATAACAATTTTCGACACGACACGGACACGACAGAGAAAACCGTTTTCGTCATCGTTGTTCAAATATTGTAACGTCTGTCGAGACGCTTTGAGGACATGAATTCCATCCATCACTTTACTGAGCAAAACTCTTTACTGTCGGCCATAAACACATCACCAAAACATTAGTAAAAAAAATGATATCTAGCAAAAGTGGTCATTTTCTGCAGTACAAACCAGACCAAAAGCAACTTTGTTATATCAACAGCAGCCGCGCGCTCTTTCTCACGTGCGCCAACACATGCACATATGGCACTTAGCCAGTGATGCGTTTACAGCCACACAAAAAGTCGGACAACTCCAACACCACACATAAAGTGTCATTCCAGGTCGTTACACTATGATTTACCAATCAAATGTGTGCTTATTCTAGTGTCATTTATTAGGAATCTTAATTTATGAATATTAATCATTAAATGCTGTTAGTATATTAAATAAATACTAATAAAAATATATTTTTTACAAACAGGAAGTTGCAGGAATGTACACATGATCCCCTGCTTACATCTCATTGTGCAACACGTGAATGTTTTAATGGGAACTAAATGCAATGTCTGAAAGGGGTACAAACTATTTCCAAAGCAGGACCTCCACCCAGACAAACAATACAAGTACACAGTTCATGAAAAACAATATTTGTTGTTATTGTCATTATAAGTGGGCCTAAACACTTATATTAGAAATGGAAATGACTGCTGTCATTTGATTATAATAATAAGAGAATGTTGTCTGTCTATCTGTGTTGGCCCTGTGATGAGGTGGGGACTTGTCCAGGGTGTACCCTGCCTTCCGCCCGAATGCAGCTGAGATAGGCTCCAGCGACCCCGAAAGGGACAAGCGGTAGGAAATGGATGGATGGATGGAGATGTAAGTTGTTATTTAGTGAGGTTTGGGACAGGTGTGCTGCTGGTGTAGCCACAGTGTGCACGTCTAAAGTTGCTCACATGGACTCCACTCAATGCTCAGGGACTTTTTGCGTTTGCTCACACACATGAACAATTAGAGGGAACATTGATTGACAGAGTGTGTACCTTCAGCGGTGAATGGTGGTGGTGGTGGAGGTGAAGTGGCATCAGAGTCTCTGTCTCTCTTTACTAGCTTCGTCGAAGCATATTGCTTATGTAGCTTGTTTCAGCAGATTTGAATTGCTGTTTTGGGCAGTAGATGGCATCTTTGATCCAAAGCACAATTTACATTTAACTAAAATGTTATTTTCTTTGTGCTCGACAAAAGAAAAGTAGTGAAAATATCTCCATGTTAGCAAACTCGACTTCTGGCTCCGCCATGATCAGACACGCCCCCCTCCTCCCTCTCCTCCCTCCCCACACTCACACACAGAGCGCGTGTCTCTCTCTCTTCTCCGGCTTGTGACACAAGAAGAATCAGAACGATGACACAGCAGCGCTCCAATAAAACACACTTTATACTACATAAAAAGTAACGTAAAATAACGCAGTAACGCATCATGTAGTAACGGTAACTGAGTTACTGAATATAAAAAATAACGCGTTATATTACTAGTTACCGCCGAAACTAACGGCGTTACACTAACGCGTTACAAAGTAACGCGTTACAAAGTAACGCGTTAGTCCCAACACTGTATATCAGTATATGTATTTACATCATCATACTTTAATAAATCAGTATATGTATTTACATAATTACACTTTAATATATCAGTATATGTATTTACATCATCACACTTTAATAAATCAGTATATGTATTTACATAATCATACATTAATATATCAGTATATGTATTTACATCATCATACTTTAATAAATCAGTATATGTATTTACATAATCATACATTAATATATCAGTACCGTATTTTCCGCACTATAAGGCGCACCTAAAAACCACAAATTTTCTCAAAAGCTGACAGTGCGCCTTATAACCCGGTGCGCTTTATATATGGATTAATATTACGATTCATTTTCATAAAGTTTCGATCTCGCAACTTCGGTAAACAGCCGCCATCTTTTTTCCCGGTAGAACAGGAAGCGCTTCTTCTTCTACGCAAGCAACCGCCAAGGTAAGCACCCGCCCCCATAGAACAGGAAGCGCTTCTTCTTCTACTGTAAGCAACCACCCGCCCCGGAAGAAGAAGAAAAAGCGCGCGGATATTACCGTACGTTTCATTTCCTTTGTGTGTTTACATCTGTAAAGACCAGACCACAAAATGGCTCCTACTAAGCGACACGCGTATAACGCAGAATTTAAACTTAAGGCAATAAGTCATGCCGAAGAACACGGAAATAGAGCAGCAGCAAGAGAATATAACATAAATGAATCAATGGTGCGTAGGTGGAGGAAGCAAGAAGATGACCTGCGCCAGGTAAAGAAGACAAAACAGAGTTTCCGAGGGAACAAAGCAAGATGGCAACTGTTGGAGGACGAACTGGAACAGTGGGTTGTTGAGCAGAGAGCAGCAAGCAGAAGTGTCAGCACCATCACTATTCGAATGAAGGCAACAACGCTAGCAAGCGAACTTCACCTGGATGATTTTAAAGGTGGTGCTTCTTGGTGTTTCCGGTTCATGAAAAGACGCAATCTCTCCATCCGCACACGGACTACTATTTCACAGCAACTGCCTAAAGACTTTCAAGAAAAGCTGGCTACTTTCCGTGCATATTGTAAAAACAAGATAGCTGAAAAAAAGATCCGGCCAGAGAACATTATCAACATGGACGAGGTTCCACTGACTTTTGATATTCCTGTGAACCGCACTGTGGATACAACGGGAGCACGTACGGTGAATATTCGCACCACAGGGAATGAGAAGTCGTCCTTCACTGTGGTTCTAGCTTGCCATGCTAATGGCCAGAAACTTGATATTCAAAAGGAAGACCTTGCTAAAGAGACCTTTCCAGCCGGCGTCATCATAAAAGCTAACTCGAAGGGATGGATGGATGAAGAAAAGATGAGCGAGTGGTTAAGGGAAGTTTACGCGAAGAGGCCGGGTGGCTTTTTTCACACAGCTCCATCCATGTTGATATACGACTCCATGCGCGCCCACATCACAGATGGTGTCAAAAAACAAGTGAAGCACACAAATACAACACTCGCCGTCATTCCGGGTGGATTAACCAAAGAACTCCAACCGCTGGATATTGGTGTCAACAGGGCATTCAAATCACGACTGCGAACGGCGTGGGAACAATGGATGACCGAAGGCGAACACACCTTCACTAAGACGGGCAGACAACGCCGGACGACATACGCCAACATCTGCCAGTGGATCGTAAATGCCTGGGCAGATATTTCGGTCACAACTGTGGTCCGAGCTTTCCGGAAGGCAGGATTCACAGAACTACTGGACAACAACAGCGACACTGACTTCGACGAGACGGAACCGGCCATTTTGGATCCCACGCTTGCGCAACTTTTCAATTCGGACACCGAAGACGAAGAATTCGAAGGATTTACGAATGAAGAATAACTTCAGAAAGTGAGCGCTATGTTTATTTTGTGTGTTGTGACATTAACGTTCGAGCAACATTATGTTGCTATTGCTCTGCACTATTTTGAATTTTACTATGTTTGTGATTGCACATTTGCGTACATTTTGGGACAGAGTTGTTAGAACGCTGGTTTTCAATATATTATTAAAGTTTGACTGAACTATCTGACTGTTTTTTTGACATTCCCTTTAGCGCAGCGTAGGCGCGGCTTATAGTCCGGGGCGGCTTATTGGTGGACAAAGTTATGAAATATGCAATTCATTGAAGGTGCGGCTAATAATCCGGTGCGCCTTATAGTGCGGAAAATACGGTATATGTATTTACATCATCATACTCTAATACATCAGTATATGTATTTACTATTCCAAGCGTGTACTGACTGATACAGACTAATGACTGTTATACACTGACTAGTATTTAAATATGGTGGGAAATGTGTATTTACTTTTGCCAGCTGCACTTTTAACGGCGTGCAAGGTTAACGGCACTGTGGAATATAAAAGCACTTTATTACCGGTTGGCCTTAAATCCCCGGCGGAGAATAAACTATGAAACCAAAAGACTATAGCAAAAAAGTACAAATGAAAAGGACGCACAGTGGCGGAGAACAAACTATGAAAAACAAAAAGACTATAAACATGGAACAAAAACTTACTTTGACAAGGGACGTGAAGCAGGATCTTAGAGGATGAAGAGAGTACATAAGCATAAATGTGGAGAGGTCGTCAGAACGACAAACTGAAAAGAATGAACTTAAATACTACGGACATGATTAGTGAAAGCAGGTGCGTGACTCAAAACGTGAAACAGGTGCGTGACGTGACAGGTGAAAACTAATGGTTGCTGTGGTGACAAAACAAAAGTGCACAAAAAGTCCAAAACCCAAAACGAACATGACCAAAACAAAAAACATGATCACACAGACATGACATATATAGAGACATACTGTAAGAACTTCAAGTAAATAATGAAGATTAAGAACCAATTACAAACAAAAGATTACAAAAATATTTTTTTACTAAAAGCCGTCTTTTTGTCACAATGTGTCGACTTTTTTCTTAAAAAATTGGGAAAAATGTCTCATATTCTTTCTGTCTCTGTGATATTGCCATATTTTCTCGTAAAATTATTACTTTTTTTTATGTAAAATTATTACTTTTTTTTATGTAAAATTGTTATGCAAAATGGTGACATTTGTCAAATAAAATTCTGACTTTTGTCACAATATTGCAAATTGTTTTCAAATTTTAAATTGACTGTGTGTCGCTTTTAAAAGTGCTCCCCCTCTGGTCAACATATGAAATAACAAGTGTGTGTGTAAGAAATTGAAATGCGCCACCTTTGGCCAAAATGAATTAAACAAAATAAATAAATAAATATATAGAGACATACTGTAATAACTTGAAGTAAATAAGGAACATTAAAAAACAATTACAAACAAAAGATTTAAAACAATTTTTTTAACTAAAAGCCGTCTTTTTGTCACAATGTGTCGACTTTTTTCTTATAAAATTGGGAAAAATGTCTCATATTCTTTCTGTCTCTGTGATATTGCAATATTTTCTCGTAAAATTATTACTTTTTTAATGTAAAATTATTACTTTTTTTTATGTAAAATTATTATGCAAAATGGTGACATTTGTCAAATAAAATTCGGACTTTTCTCACAATATTGCAAATTGTTTTCAAATTTTAAATTGACTGTGTGTCGCTTTTAAAAGTGCTCTCCCTCTGGTCAACATATGAAATAACAAGTGTGTGTAAGAAATTGAAATGCGCCACCTTTGGCCAAAATGAATTAAACAAAATAAATAAATAAATATGTATATAGAGACATACTGTAATAACTTGGAGTAAATAAGGAACATTAAAAACCAATTACAAACAAAAGATTTAAAACTAATTTTTTAACTAAAAGCCGTCTTTTTGTCACAATGTGTCGACTATTTTCTTATAAAATTGGAAAAATGTCTCATATTCTTTCTGTCTCTGTGATATTGCAATATTTTCTCTTAAAATTATTCATTTTTTTTAATGTAAAATTATTACTTTTTTTATGTAAAATTATTATGCAAAATGGTGACATTTGTCAAATAAAATTCTGACTTTTGTCACAATATTGCAAATTGTTTTCAAATTTCACATTGACTGTGTTTCGCTTTTAAAAGTGCTCCCGCTCTGGTCAACATATGAAATAACAAGTGTGTGTAAGAAATTGAAATGCACCACCTTTGGCCAAAATGAATTAAACAAAATAAATAAATAAATATGTATATAGAGACATACTGTAATAATTTGAAGTAAATAAGGAACATTAAAAACCAATTACAAATAAAAGATTTAAAACAATTTTTTTTAACTAAAAGCCGTCTTTTTGTCACAATGTGTCGACTTTTTTCTTATAAAATTGGAAAAATGTCTCATATTCTTTCTGTCTCTGTGATATTGCAATATTTTCTCGTAAAATTATTACTTTTTTTATGTAAAATTATTACTTTTTTATGTAAAATTGTTATGCAAAATGGTGACATTTGTCAAATAAAATTCTGACTTTTGTCACAATATTGCAAATTGTTTTCAAATTTCACATTGACTGTGTGTCGCTTTTAAAAGTGCTCCCCCTCTGGTCAACATATGAAATAACAAGTGTGTGTAAGAAATTGAAATGCACCACCTTTGGCCAAAATGAATTAAACAAAATAAATAAATATGTATATAGAGACATACTGTAATAACTTGAAGTAAATAAGGAACATTAAAAACCAATTACAAACAAAAGATTACAAAAACTTTTTTTTTTACTAAAAGCCGTCTTTTTGTCACAATGTGTCGACTTTTTTCTTATAAAATTGGGAAAAATGTCTCATATTCTTTCTGTCTCTGTGATATTGCAATATTTTCTCGTAAAATTATTCCTTTTTTATGTAAAATTATTACTTTTTTATGTAAAATTGTTATGCAAAATGGTGACTTTTGTCAAATAAAATTCTGACTTTTGTCACAATATTGCAAATTGTTTTCAAATTTTAAATTGACTGTGTGTCACTTTTAAAAGTGCTCCCCCTCTGGTCAACATATGAAATAACAAGTGTGCGTAAAAAATTGAAATGCACCACGTTTGGCCAAAATGAATTAAACAAAATAAATAAATAAATATGTATATAGAGACATACTGTAATAACTTGAAGTAAATAAGGAACATTAAAAACCAATTACAAACAAAAGATTTAAAACAATTTTTTTAACTAAAAGCCGTCTTTTTGTCACAATGTGTCGACTTTTTTCTTATAAAATTGGGAAAAATGTCTCATATTCTTTCTGTCTCTGTGATATTGCAATATTTTCTCTTAAAATTATTCATTTTTTTAAATGTAAAATTATTACTTTTTTATGTAAAATTGTTATGCAAAATGGTGACTTTTGTCAAATAAAATTCTGACTTTTGTCACAATATTGCAAATTGTTTTCAAATTTCAAATTGACTGTGTGTCGCTTTTAAAAGTGCTCCCGCTCTGGTCAACATATGAAATAACAAGTGTGTGTAAGAAATTGAAATGCACCACCTTTGGCCAAAATGAATTAAACAAAATAAATAAATAAATATGTTTATAGAGACATACTGTAATAACTTGAAGTAAATAAGGAACATTAAAAACCAATTACAAACAAAAGATTTAAAACAATTTTTTTAACTAAAAGCCGTCTTTTTGTCACAATGTGTCGACTTTTTTCTTATAAAATTGGGAAAAACTTCTGATATTCTTTCTGTTTCTGTGATATTGCAATATTTTCTCTTAAAATTATTCCTTTTTTTGTGTAAAATTATTACTTTTTTATGTAAAATTGTTATGCAAAATGGTGACTTTTGTCAAATAAAATTCTGACTTTTGTCACAATATTGCAAATTGTTTTCAAATTTCAAATTGACTGTGTGTCGCTTTGAAAAGTGCTCCCCCTCTGGTCAACATATGAAATAACAAGTGTGCGTAAGAAATTGAAATGCACCACGTTTGGCCAAAATGAATTAAACAAAATAAATAAATAAATATATAGAGACATACTGTAATAACTTGAAGTAAATAAGGAACATTAAAAAACAATTACAAACAAAAGATTTAAAACAATTTTTTTAACTAAAAGCCGTCTTTTTGTCACAATGTGTCGACTTTTTTCTTATAAAATTGGGAAAAATGTCTCATATTCTTTCTGTCTCTGTGATATTGCAATATTTTCTCTTAAAATTATTCCTTTTTTTTAAAATGTAAAATTATTACTTTTTTATGTAAAATTATTATGCAAAATGGTGACATTTGTCAAATAAAATTCTGACTTTTGTCACAATATTGCAAATTGTTTTCAAATTTCACATTGACTGTGTGTCGCTTTTAAAAGTGCTCCCCCTCTGGTCAACATATGAAATAACAAGTGTGTGTAAGAAATTGAAATGCACCACCTTTAGCCAAAATGATTTAAACAAAATAAATAAATAAATATGTTTATAGAGACATACTGTAATAACTTGAAGTAAATAAGGAACATTAAAAACCAATTACAAACAAAAGATTTAAAACAATTTTTTTAACTAAAAGCCGTCTTTTTGTCACAATGTGTCGACTTTTTTCTTATAAAATTGGGAAAAATGTCTCATATTCTTTCTGTCTCTGTGATATTGCAATATTTTCTTTTAAAATTATTCTTTTTTTTTAATGTAAAATTATTACTTTTTTATGTAAAATTGTTATGCAAAATGGTGACATTTGTCAAATAAAATTCTGACTTTTGTCACAATATTGCAAATTGTTTTCAAATTTCACATTGACTGTGTGTCGCTTTTAAAAGTGCTCCCGCTCCGGTCAACATATGAAATAACAAGTGTGTGTAAGAAATTGAAATGCACCACCTCTGGCCAAAATGAATTAAACAAAATAAATAAATAAATATGTATATAGAGACATACTGTAATAACTTGAAGTAAATAAGGAACATTAAAAACCAATTACAAACAAAAGATTTAAAACAATTTTTTTTAACTAAAAGCCGTCTTTTTGTCACAATGTGTCGACTTTTTTCTTATAAAATTGGGAAAAACTTCTGATATTCTTTCTGTTCCTGTGATATTGCAATATTTTCTCATAAAATTATTACTTTTTTTATGTAAAATTATTACTTTTTTTTATGTAAAATTATTATGCAAATTGGTGACATTTGTCAAATAAAATTCTGACTTTTGTCACAATATTGCAAATTGTTTTCAAATTTCACATTGACTGTGTGTCGCTTTTAAAAGTGCTCCCGCTCTGGTCAACATATGAAATAACAAGTGTGCGTAAAAAATTGAAATGCACCACGTTTGGCCAAAATGAATTAAACAAAATAAATAAATAAATATGTATATAGAGACATACTGTAATAACTTGAAGTAAATAAGGAACATTAAAAACCAATTACAAACAAAAGATTTAAAACAATTTTTTTAACTAAAAGCCGTCTTTTTGTCACAATGTGTCGACTTTTTTCTTATAAAATTGGGAAAAATGTCTCATATTCTTTCTGTCTCTGTGATATTGCAATATTTTCTCGTAAAATTATTACTTTTTTTATGTAAAATTATTACTTTTCTTATGTAAAATTATTATGCAAAATGGTGACATTTGTCAAATAAAATTCTGACTTTTGTCACAATATTGCAAATCGTTTTCAAATTTCACATTGACTGTGTGTCGCTTTTAAAAGTGCTCCCCCTCTGGTCAACATATGAAATAAGTGTGTGTGTAATAAATTGAAATGCACCACCTTTGGCCAAAATGAATTAAACAAAATAAATAAATAAATATGTATATAGAGACATACTGTAATAACTTGAAGTAAATAAGGAACATTAAAAACCAATTACAAACAAAAGATTTAAAACAATTTTTTTTAACTAAAAGCCGTCTTTTTGTCCCAATGTGTCGACTTTTTTCTTATAAAATTGGAAAAATGTCTCATATTCTTTCTGTCTCTGTGATATTGCAATATTTTCTCGTAAAATTATTACTTTTTTTATGTAAAATTATTACTTTTTTCATGTAAAATTATTACTTTTTTTATGTAAAATTATTATGCAAAATGGTGACATTTGTCAAATAAAATTCTGACTTTTGTCACAATATTGCAAATTGTTTTCAAATTTCACATTGACTGTGTGTCGCTTTTAAAAGTGCTCCCCCTCTGGTCAACATATGAAATAACAAGTGTGTGTAAGAAATTGAAATGCACCACCTTTGGCCAAAATGAATTAAACAAAATAAATAAATATGTATATAGAGACATACTGTAATAACTTGAAGTAAATAAGGAACATTAAAAACCAATTACAAACAAAAGATTTAAAACAATTTTTTTTAACTAAAAGCCGTCTTTTTGTCACAATGTGTCGACTTTTTTCTTATAAAATTGGGAAAAATGTCTCATATTCTTTCTGTCTCTGTGATATTGCAATATTTTCTCGTAAAATTATTACTTTTTTTATGTAAAATTATTACTTTTTTTATGTAAAATTATTATGCAAAATGGTGACATTTGTCAAATAAAATTCTGACTTTTGTCACAATATTGCAAATTGTTTTCAAATTTCACATTGACTGTGTGTCGCTTTTAAAAGTGCTCCCCCTCTGGTCAACATATGAAATAACAAGTGTGTGTAAGAAATTGAAATGCACCACCTTTGGCCAAAATGAATTAAACAAAATAAATATGTATATAGAGACATACTGTAATAATTTGAAGTAAATAAGGAAGATTAAAAACCATTTACAAACAAAAGATTTAAAACATTTTTTTTAACTAAAAGCCGTCTTTTTGTCCCAATGTGTCGACTTCTTCTTATAAAATTGGAAAAATGTCTCATATTTTTTCTGTCTCTGTGATATTGCAATATTTTTTCTTAAAATTATTCCTTTTTTTAATGTAAAATTATTACTTTTTTTATGTAAAATTGTTATGCAAATTGGTGCCATTTGTCAAATAAAATTCTGACTTTTGTCACAATATTGCAAATTGTTTTCAAATTTCAAATTGACTGTGTGTCGCTTTTAAAAGTGCTCCCCCTCTGGTCAACATATGAAATAACAAGTGTGTGTAAGAAATTGAAATGCGCCACCTTTGGCCAAAATGAATTAAACAAAATAAATAAATAAATATGTATATAGAGACATACTGTAATAATTTGAAGTAAATAAGGAAGATTAAAAACCAATTACAAATAAAAGACTTAAAACAAATTTTTTTTAACTAAAAGCCGTCTTTTTGTCACAATGTGTCGACTTTTTTCTTATAAAATTGGGAAAAACTTCTGATATTCTTTCTGTTCCTGTGATATTGCAATATTTTCTCTTAAAATTATTCCTTTTTTTATGTAAAATTATTACTTTTTTATGTAAAATTGTTATGCAAAATGGTGACTTTTGTCAATTAAAATTCTGACTTTTGTCACAATATTGCAAATTGTTTTCAAATTTCACATTGACTGTGTGTCGCTTTTAAAAGTGCTCCCCCTCTGGTCAACATATGAAATAACAAGTGTGTGTAAGAAATTGAAATGCACCACCTTTGGCCAAAATAAATTAAACAAAATAAATAAATAAATATGTATATAGAGACATACTGTAATAACTTGGAGTAAATAAGGAACATTAAAAACCAATTACAAACAAAAGATTTAAAACAATTTTTTTAACTAAAAGCCGTCTTTTTGTCACAATGTGTCGACTTTTTTCTTATAAAATTGGGAAAAATGTCTCATATTCTTTCTGTCTCTGTGATATTGCAATATTTTCTCGTAAAATTATTACTTTTTTAATGTAAAATTATTACTTCTTTTATGTAAAATTGTTAGGCAAAATGGTGACATTTGTCAAATAAAATTCTGACTTTTGTCACAATATTGCAAATTGTTTTCAAATTTCACATTGACTGTGTGTCGCTTTTAAAAGTGCTCCCCCTCTGGTCAACATATGAAATAACAAGTGTGTGTAAGAAATTGAAATGCACCACCTTTGGCCAAAATGAATTAAACAAAATAAATAAATAAATATGTATATAGAGACATACTGTAATAACTTGAAGTAAATAAGGAAGATTAAAAACCAATTACAAACAAAAGATTTAAAACAATTTTTTTTAACTAAAAGCCGTCTTTTTGTCACAATGTGTCGACTTTTTTCTTATAAAATTGGGAAAAACTTCTAATATTTTTTCTGTCTCTATGATATTGCAATATTTTCTTGTAAAATTATTACTTTTTTTATGTAAAATTATTACTTTTTTATGTAAAATTATTATGCAAAATGGTGACATTTGTCAAATAAAATTCTGACTTTTGTCACAATATTGCAAATTGTTTTCAAATTTCACATTGACTGTGTGTCGCTTTTAAAAGTGCTCCCCCTCTGGTCAACATATGAAATAACAAGTGTGTGTAAGAAATTGAAATGCACCACCTTTGGCCAAAATGAATTAAACAAAATAAATAAATAAATATGTATATAGAGACATACTGTAATAACTTGAAGTAAATAAGGAACATTAAAAACCAATTACAAACAAAAGATTTAAAACAATTTTTTTTAACTAAAAGCCGTCTTTTTGTCACAATGTGTCGACTTTTTTCTTATAAAATTGGGAAAAACTTCTGATATTCTTTCTGTTCCTGTGATATTGCAATATTTTCTCTTAAAATTATTCCTTTTTTTATGTAAAATTATTACTTTTTTATGTAAAATTGTTATGCAAAATGGTGACTTTTGTCAAATAAAATTCTGACTTTTGTCACAATATTGCAAATTGTTTTCAAATTTCAAATTGACTGTGTGTCGCTTTTAAAAGTGCTCCCCCTCTGGTCAACATATGAAATAACAAGTGTGTGTAAGAAATTGAAATGCACCACCTTTGGCCAAAATGAATTAAACAAAATAAATAAATAAATATGTATATAGAGACAAACTGTAATAACTTGAAGTAAATAAGGAACATTAAAAACCAATTACAAACAAAAGATTTAAAACAATTTTTTAACTAAAAGCCGTCTTTTTGTCACAAAGTGTCGACTTTTTTCTTATAAAATTGGGAAAAACTTCTGATATTCTTTCTGTTCCTGTGATATTGCAATATTTTCTCGTAAAATGATTACTTTTTTTTTTAATGTAAAATGATTACTTTTTAATGCAAAATGGTGACATTTGTCAAATAAAATTCTGACTTTTATCACAATATTTCAGAATTGTTTCGTTGTTCTTGTAAAATAGTGACATATTTCGGAGTAAAATGATGACTTTTGTCATAATTTTGCCAAGTAAAATTCCAATTATTATTATAATTTTGACAAAAATTTTAAGTTTTCTTATAAAATTGTGACTTTTGACGAGTGAAATTACGACTCTTCGTAAAATTGCCAACATGTTTTACTTTTCTTGTAAAATAGCCACTGTTATTGAGTAAAATTCCAACTTTTATCATAACATTGCACACATGTTCAGTTGTTCTTATAACATTTTGACTTGCGTTGAGTAAAACGACGACTTTTATTATAATACTGCCACAATTCTAAGTTTTTCTTGTGAAATTCCAACTTATTTTTCACAAGCTTTTTTATATTTGCATAGTATGTATATATTATTCATGTTGTAAATACACTTCTTTATATATCTAGAAAGGCTGGTCCTAAAGAGGGAGGCATTTTCTTCAGAGGTCTCAAGAAGGTAACAAATACAATTGTGTGTGTGTGTGTGTGTTCTTGTATTTCTAGCATTCCTGAGACATGAAGAAGGAAAAGTATCTTCCATATGAGGAGGTGTGAACAAGTGATGACATAAATCAATAACATTGCATCTAATAGACAATGTCTCATTTGCACCCCTGCTGGTCAAAATGAGGGTGGTCCCAAAAAGGAAGGATTTTTCACATTGACTGTGTGTCGCTTTTAAAAGTGCTCCACCTCTGGTCAACATATGAAATAACAAGTGTGTGTAAGACTGGAAATGTGCCCCCTTTGGCCAAAATAATTAAACAAAATAAATAAAGATGCATATAGAGACATACTGTAATAACTTGAAGTAAATAAGGAAGATTAAAAACCAATTACAAACAAAAGATTAAGAAAACAATAAAATGTTACTAAAAGCAGTCTTTTTGTCACAATGTGTCGACTTTTTTCTTATAAAATTGGGAAAAATGTCTCATAATCTTTCTGTCTCTGTGATATTGCAATATTTTCTCGTAAAATTATTACTTTTTTTTACGTAAAAGTATTACTTTTTAATGCAAAATGGTGACATTTGTCAAATAAAATTCTGACTTTTATCACATTATTGCAAATTGTTTAGTTGTTCTTGTAAAATAGTGACATATTTCGGAGTAAAATTATGACTTTTGTCATAATTTTGCCAAGTAAAATTCCAATTATTATTATAGATTTGACAAAAATTTTAAGTTTTCTTATAAAATTGTGACTTTTGACGAGTGAAATTACGACTCTTCGTAAAATTGCCAACATGTTTTACTTTTCTTGTAAAATAGCCACTGTTATTGTCATGTCTGTGTGATCATGATTTGTTTTTGGACTTTTTGTGCACTTTTGTTTTGTTTTGTCACCATAGCAACCATTAGTTTTACCTGTCACGTCACGCACCTGTTTCACGTTTTGAGTCACGGACCTGTTTTCGTTAATCGTGTCTATAGTATTTAAGTTCATTGTTTTCAGTTTGTCGTTCTGACGACATCCCCCTATTTATGCTTCTGCACACTCTCCACACCCTTATGATCCTTGCTGCTCTTTTTTCATGCCGGTTCCATGCCAAGTAAGTTTTTGTTTATTAAGCCACAGTTAGTGTTTTTTGTTCTTCATAGTTTTTGCCTTTGTGCAAGTATTTGGTTTCATAGTTTGTTCTCCGCCATTGTGCGCGCCTTTTGTTTACTTCCTTGTTTTGTATTTATAGTCTTTAAATAAAAAATGTACTCACATTCCCGTCTCGCCCGAGCCAACTTTCCGTTGCATCCCGGAAAAGCAAACACCCAGGACCAAGTCATGACAGTTATTGAGTAAAATTCCAACTTTTATCATAACATTGCACAAATGTTCAGTTGTTCTTATAACATTTTGACTTGCGTTGAGTAAAACGACGACTTTTATTATAATACTGCCAAAATTCTAAGTTTTTCTTGTGAAATTCCAACTCATTTTTCACAAGCTTTTTTATATTAGCATAGTATGTATATATTATTAATGTTGTAAATACACTTCTTTATATATCTCGAAAGGGTGGTCCTAAAGAGGGAGGCATTTTCTTCAGAGGTCTCAAGAAGGTAACAAATACAATTGTGTGTGTGTGTGTGTGTGTTCTTGTATTTCTAGCATTCCTGAGACATGAAGAAGGAAAAGTATCTTCCATATGAGGAGGTGTGAACAAGTGATGACATAAATCAATAACATTGCATCTAATAGACAATGTCTCATTTGCACCCCTGCTGGTCAAAATGAGGGTGGTCCCAAAAAGGAGGGATTTTTCACATTGACTGTGTGTCGCTTTTAAAAGTGCTCCCCCTCTGGTCAACATATGAAATAACAAGTGTGTGTAAGACTGGAAATGTGCCCCCTTTGGCGAAAATAATTAAACAAAATAAATAAATATGTATATAGAGACATACTGTAATAACTTGAAGTAAATAAGGAAGATTAAAAACCAATTACAAACAAAAGATTAAGAAAACAATACAATGTTACTAAAAGCAGTCTTTTTCTCACAATGTGTCGACTTTTTTCTTATAAAATTGGGAAAAATGTCTCATATTCTTTCCGTCTCTGTGATATTGCAATATTTTCTCGTAAAATGATTACTTTTTTTTTTAATGTAAAGTTATTACTTTTTAATGCAAAATGGTGACATTTGTCAAATAAAATTCTGACTTTTATCACAATATTGCAAATTGTTTTGTTGTTCTTGTAAAATAGTGACATATTTCGGAGTAAAATGATGACTTTTGTCATAATTTTGCCAAGTAAAATTCCAATTATTATTATAATTTTGACAAAAATTTTAAGTTTTCTTATAAAATTGTGACTTTTGACGAGTAAAATTACGACTCTTTTCGTAAAAATTGCCAACATGTTTTACTTTTCTTGTAAAATAGCCACTGTTATTGTCATGTCTGTGTGATCATGTTTTGTTTTTGGACTTTTTGTGCACTTTTGTTTTGTTTTGTCACCATAGCAACCATTAGTTTTCACCTGTCACGTCACGCACCTGTTTCACGTTTTGAGTCACGGACCTGTTTTCGTTAATCATGTCTATAGTATTTAAGTTCATTGTTTTCAGTTTGTCGTTCTGACGACATCCCCCTATTTATGCTTCTGCACACTCTCCACACCCTTATGATCCTTGCTGCTCTTTTTTCATGCCGGTTCCATGCCAAGTAAGTTTTTGTTTATTAAGCCACAGTTAGTGTTTTTTGTTGTTCATAGTTTTTGCCTTTGTGCAAGTATTTGGTTTCATAGTTTGTTCTCCGCCATTGTGCGCGCCTTTTGTTTACTTCCTTGTTTTGTATTTATAGTCTTTAAATAAAAATTGTACTCACATTCCCGTCTCGCCCGAGCCAACTTTCCGTTGCATCCCGGAAAAGCAAACACCCAGGACCAAGTCGTGACAGTTATTGAGTAAAATTCCAACTTTTATCATAACATTGCACAAATGTTCAGTTGTTCTTATAACATTTTGACTTGCGTTGAGTAAAACGACGACTTTTATTATAATACTGCCAAAATTCTAAGTTTTTCTTGTGAAATTCCAACTCATTTTTCACAAGCTTTTTTACATTAGCATAGTATGTATATATTATTAATGTTGTAAATACACTTCTTTATATATCTAGAAAGGCTGGTCCTAAATAGGGAGGCATTTTCTTCAGAGGTCTCAAGAAGGTAACAAATACAAGTAAGTGTGTGTGTGTGTGTGTGTGTGTGTGTGTGTGAGTGTGTGTGTGTGCTTTGCTACATTTATGTGTCAGGGCCAACACAGCACCCATGACTGATTTAGCAGCTCAGCCTTATGTTTTTCAAGCTTTTTCTGCTGAAGGCAAACATGCTGCAGGCTGAAATATTCAAGAGGCAGCTGGCAGCACTGAAGCATGCTGGGAAACTGCCAGTGCAACATCCACCTATCGCATCTATCTGTCAAGAGTTCAGGCGCAAAAACTGATAATAAATCGCCAAAGCCGCCCGTTTGAGTTGTGGGCACCTGGAAGTAGGGGGTGTCCAAAGTGCGGCCCGCAGGCCATTTGTGACCCGCAGCTGCTTTTTTTTAACGACCAGTGGCGCATTCCACATTCCAGGAAAGCCCATAAAAATAGGTTACAAAAGTTATTTAATAAGAAGCCAAAAAGTGCAAAAACAATAATGTTCATGTTGGAGGAGTTGTGAATTAGATACACCTGCAGTCTGCAGGTGTACCTAATGTTGTGGCCCTGCAGTCATTCACAACTCCTCCGACACCAACATTATTGTTTTTGCACTTTTTGGCTTCTTATGAAATAACTTTTTTTTAAATAGATTCAATCTTGCACGTGGAAAGTTTAAGTGTGGGCTTTAGTTGATATAACAATTCTACGGCGGAGGTGCAGGAGGCGGGATTACTGCGAGCCTCAGCCGGTGCGTCTTTTGCAGCCGTTTTATGATCGCTCAGCACAAGAAATACGTTACACACATACAGTTGTCGACAAAATACACTGTACATTATATACCTCAGCTAACTAAACTATGGAAATGTATAATATAATTCATGTAGCAATACGGTCTCACTGCACAGCAGGCCAGCAGTTAGCCGAGTCCGCAATCCATGTTGAGGCACTGAGTGACGTGCCTCGACTGGCTGCTGTTCACCGCACCGTCTCTTCTCAGTATTTGAACGGCAAATGTGAAAATTCAGCGATTTTGAATAAAAATAATCTAAAACTGGTGAAGTTAAATGGAAAATAACTTTATAGTATAATCACTGGATACATATAACAATTTAATTCAATGTTTTTCTTTTTAAAACATTTTTCTTTCCATGATGGCAGGTGAGGCGGGGCCTCACCTGCCTCTAGTGACTGCACGTCACTGATACATACATACATACATACATACATATATATATATATACACATATATATATATATATGTTGCCTCCAATCGGTCAGACGTGCCCTAAACATCTCCCCCGAGAGGCGTCTGAGGGGCATCTTGACCAGATGCCTGAACCACCTCATCTGACTCCCACCCCCATGTGGAGGAGCAGCGGTTCTACTCTGAGCTCCTCCCGGATGACGGAGCTTTTCACCCTCTCGAAGGGAGAGGAAGCTTGTACCCGTGATCTTTGGTTCACAACCCAAAGCACATGCAAAAAGTCTTGGCAGAGCCGTGCTCTATACACCCCCAGTGAGACCAGTGCAGCGAAAGACGCCCTGAAGATTAATTTCAAAGACACCTGGGATGTTGACCGAGAGGAGAGACTCCCAGCCCTACAGAAAATACACGCCATGGACTACTAGACAGATAAGCCCACATACCCCTACCCCAGGTCTTATGGTATGGTATGGAATGGTATGGTATGATGGCTGCAGCTTGGGACCACATGCCCTCCGACCCACGTTGCAGGTCTCAAGTTTTTTTTGTGTGTGACATGTTCATATTTTCCTGGTCTCTAACCGAGACTTAACCTGACTCTCGCCAGATCCTTGTAGTTGGCTGAGCTCCACATCAATCTGGGAGTTCTCAATAGAACTAAACTCTCCACCAGTCTTGTCTCCTCAGAGCACGATGCTAAGATGACACGTAGTCCTATCAGGGACTTTCGATAGAACTAAACTCTCCATCTCGTGTCCCCTCAGAGCAGCGTTTCTCAAAGTGTGGGGCGTGCCCCACTGGTGGGGAATTGAGACATGACAGGTGGGGCGCGAGGAACGGGAGGAAATTTCACTTAAAAAATTTTTTTTAATTATTATATTCTTAGATTATTTTTTTTTTACTATGCTTTCATTTTCTATACACACTGTAAATCACTTTGTGATTCTGTCTGTGAAATCCGCTATATAAATAAATGGAAATTACCGGTACTTATTTTTACTGTAGGCTTTATATTTCTCGGTACGAGCGAAAGTTTGACAGATATAGCAACAGTAACACTTTTTCTGATTTATTATTGAACTTGATGCAAGTTACAACACTTTTTCTGATTTATTATTGAACTTGATGCAAGTTATAACACTTTTGTTTTATTTATTATTGAACTTGATGCAAGTTATAACACTTTTTTTGATTTATTATTGAACTTGATGCAAGTTATTTGATTTATTATTGAACTTGATGCAAGTTATAACACTTTTTTTGATTTATTATTGAACGTGATGCAAGTTATAACACTTTTTGATTTATTATTGAACTTGATGCAAGTTATAACACTTTTTCTGATTTATTATTGAACTTGATGCAAGTTATAACACTTTTGTTTTATTTATTATTGAACTTGATGCAAGTTATAACACTTTTTTTGATTTATTATTGAACGTGATGCAAGTTATAACACTTTTTGATTTATTATTGAACTTGATGCAAGTAATAACACTTTTTTGATTTATTATTGAACTTGATGCAAGTTATAACACTTTTATTTGATTTATTGTTGAACTTGATGCAAGTTATAACACTTTTTTTGATTTATTATTGAACGTGATGCAAGTTATAACACTTTTTTTGATTTATTATTGAACTTGATGCAAGTAATAACACTTTTTTGATTTATTATTGAATGTGATGCAAGTTATAACACTTTTTGATTTATTATTGAACTTGATGCAAGTTATAACACTTTTTTTGATTTATTATTGAACGTGATGCAAGTTATAACACTTTTTGATTTATTATTGAACTTGATGCAAGTAATAACACTTTTTTGATTTATTATTGAACTTGATGCAAGTTATAACACTTTTGTTTTATTTATTATTGAACTTGATGCAAGTTATAACACTTTTGTTTTATTTATTATTGAACTTGATGCAAGTTATAACACTTTTTTTGATTTATTATTGAACTTGATGCAAGTTATAACACTTTTTTTGATTTATTATTGAACTTGATGCAAGTTATAACACTTTTTCTGATTTATTATTGAACTTGATGCAAGTTATAACACTTTTGTTTTATTTATTATTGAACTTGATGCAAGTTATAACA